>NW_017296741.1:159731-213450 GCF_001594075.2 Trachymyrmex cornetzi | reverse complement strand
ATATATATATATTAGGAAAAGCGTGTGTTATTTGTGTATTTTGATTATCCTGCTCGCGAAGAGTCTTTTTAAAAATTTATTCAAGTCGATAAGTCGACCCACAATGCATAGATCGGGTCAATGTTCACAAAAAGATAAGTATTTGTACAAACCCAAGACGGCAATATTCGCAACATTCAGGACAAAGGATCTCCCGAGAAAAAAAATAGCGGAGATTCAGTCTGCCGGCGATTTACATGAAAATTAAACGGAGCACTCACCTGAAACAGAGAGAAAAAGACGGTGTTCCTTTAGTCACACGATCGTCGTGCAACGAATTATAATATGAATAGGCGAGACGAGATACATTGGACCCCTTTTAATCACGAGTCCCGACATGTCTTACACCCGCCGTGTCCTCTACCGATTATCATCGCGACGGCCAGACATTAACTGAATTATATCGGCGATAGAAAGCGCTTTTTTCCGTCTTTCTTCGTAACTGATTATCGCAATCGATAATCATCGAACGATTTTATCATTTATTTGTGAAATTGGTGCATAAAATATACATGTCTGAATAAGAAATATATTAATAAAATGTATTTCAATGCAAAAATAATGCTATTATTTTTATTAAACAACAATAAAAAATCATTTCAAAGTAATATAAGCCTTAATATTTTTTATTATAGTTGTGAATTTTTGCACTGATTTTATCTGATTTTTAAAACAATAAATCTGTTTAATGGAATTAAAAATTTCACGTTTGCTATCTTTTATACTTTATACTCTTTATAGTATTCTGTTCGAAATCAATACAAAGCATAAAGAAAACAGAAAAGAGAAGTGTACACTGATTAATATTTAAAAGATAATTATATAATTACATTTCGACGAAGCTCGTTATTGGGCTTGTTTCTTTAATTGCGAATAACAAACGCGGCGAAATAAAGGTTGTATCATTATTTACCAAATGCCTCGTATATTTATTGGAAAGAAGAAACAGAGGGGGAAAAAAGGCAGGGCGCTAAGAAAGAAAGACGAAGACGAGGAAAATGCGTGGGCATCGCTAATCAGGAATGGCGCCACCCGAGGCGGATTATCAACCTGCGAGTCTGCGAGATGCGTCAATAAAAATGTGCACGGGAGACGGTGCAGGAAGAGGAAAGCGAGCAAGGGAAAACGAGCAAGAAACGAGATCTTGTAAACTCGACTCAATGCAAATGACCGCGCGATCGCGATCGCGATCGCGCCCGCCTACATTAGAGATTCGCTGCCGTATTTACGGCGCACATGTAACGAAACACTTGGAAGAAACGTGATTCGCAGTTTTGCGGAGTATGCCTAATTTCTGTTTACAGAGAAAGATAAGATAATTCGAGAGTTCACGGAAGTAAGAAAATCAAGACTACCATCTTCAAAGTAAGAAAGAGTTATCATTTCTCTAAATTAAAAAAAATTATATATATAATTTCCACTCCTATAAAAGAGAAATTACAATTACAATTTTTATTTCTCAGAATAAAAAAAGAAATTTAATAGACAAGAAGATTAAAAAATCAATTTTCCAATAATATATTAGAAACAAACATCATTACTTTAAAGAGCGGATTTCCTTCAATTGTTATAGTCGAATAGTCATATAATATTAAAGAAGGACATACGCAAATAAAAATGTTGTAAATTACTGCTTTTGTAATGACGATCGTAAAATTCAATTTAATTTCTTCTAGCAATGAATCTTGTTTTTCTATTTTTATCTAAATGTCAGTACGTGATTAAGTAAAAGAAACTATAGCTCCTCTGGAAGGCCGATAAATATTATAATAGAAGAAAAAGTATACGAAACGGGTCATGTGAGCGTATTAGAATGCTAATCCTTGTAACTAGTACCTGTACGATCGTTAGTCCTTACAAAGTGCGAGATAGCACACCGCTAAATGATTCTTCCATCCGCAAGGACGCAAGTCAATTATCTTTTTTTTTTTTTATTAATTTACATCTTTTACTGTCGTTCTACGTTTATAACATCGGTTGCAGATATAATAAACGATGCAAAAAATTCCTTCGAAATAGCGTCCATGAATTTTTTGTATCTGTCAATTGTACAATTAAAATAATTAAAGACATAATGAAATAGGTATGTAGATGCAATAAAATCTAAATTTAGAAAAGAAAAACGTAATATAAAATACTAAAATAAAAATATAATATTTCACTGATAGTGCAAATTATATTTCTTCAGCGAATATTAGTTTTTAATTTACAATGTAATATTATCATTAAATAAATAGGTAATGATAATATTATTCCATTGTCAAGTATTTTTTATAAACTTCAAATACATTATTATAAATTGTTTCGTCACATATTAAAATTCCTTCGCTAAAAATAAACTACATAAATCTTTCGTCTTAAAAAATCCTGCGAGGTATTGCAACTGGAGAAAAAATATGAAATGCGACGAAGTGTCCTTGAAAACTGTTCTAAAATCATATCATATATAGGTTTTCGAAAACGTTAATGCGTTCAGAAATAAATATGCAAAGACGACGCCAGTGAAGGGGATACCTGAATTCCTTCAGCAATTCTACTTCGAAGTCCTACGACAAATCGACCACTTTCCGTTATACACATGTAATTGTCGTAAAGTTAAATGATCCAAACACCAGCTGCAACCGCAAAACGGTTTAACGGGATGCTTTAATACGGACTTCTCATTCTTACAAAAAGGATTTCGTAATCGTGCCAGTAAAAAAGATGCCGTGCAAACACGTACCAATTAAAAAGGAATTATTATAATTAAAAGTCTCTTCGATAATATTCTCATGCACCACTAAGCATGAATTCACGCAAAACGTTTTCAATATCCCTTCGAAAATTGATACAAGTAAAAGTTCGAACCAAGTCGTTTATTTAAAAAAAAAATATTAGTTATATAAAATAAAAAGTTATGAGTAAAATTTTCTACATAAAAACGTCGTGTTTGTGGTACTAAATTATGTTGATAATCGACCTTAAAGATTGTGAAAACGACTTAGTAAACTATGAAATAATAAAATTCTGCTTTCTAATTATCGTATACGCGCACATGCATTTCATGTACGTAATATTTGCGGAAACGGCTTGAGTAAACAACACAGCGCGCCACAAAACGTGGATATTATTACCGGTAGCATCTTTTTTTTTCTTTTTTTAAAACTGATGACTCAGAAATGACATTTTCTCTTCGGAGCCAGAGAGACGCGCGCGTGTCGCGTTACATGCGATTTGCGTGACATTTCTACGACAACAGAAATACGATTCGATAGCTAGACTACATCGTGAAGGCGATATTCGACGCCGTGGTGACCGGCCAGTCTGGTTTACACCCCAACAAGACTATACCTGTACCCGATGTATGTACGTGAGTGGTCATGTAACTATGCAAACTTACAAGACAGACTCGCTTTTCGAAATCGAAATTAATAATTAGTAAAAAAGAAAGAATGCGTGCCAATCTCAGGGAACTCTTTTTTTATGGCGCTTTTAAAACAAGCTGTAAGTAACCTTTAAAAAAAATGACATTTCAACTTTTTGCAATATACCGCTACTATTAATATTACTCTGTCGTGATAATTTTAGATTTTATCGCTGTAAAGAGTTATTATGTTGTTCCGCTTGTCTAAGTAATATCTAACATGGATATTAATTGCCTTATAGATAGAACTATTGCTCGAAATAGCTCTCTTCATTATGCTCACGAAGAAGATTGAATCAAATGCCAACGATTGGATAACACTAAAGTACAGTATTTATGTAAATATATTTAATAAGGATCAAGATAATTGCATATGAAAATTTTTAAATGCTCTTGCACGTCTCACGTAAATGCTCTCATTGGTAAGAGTTGTAGCATTAAGTCACGCTATGATTACTGGATCTCTTATTCATTTCCGGAATGCTTCACTGACTCCGGAATTCACCACGACTGCAACTGCACTAATCCTCAAATGTGAATGATACGTATTGTTAGGCGAGCTGGTCCCTAACTTCGTCTCATCGTATTATAGCCGCAGATTAAATGCATCCGGTCCGACAAAGAGCGGTAGCTTTTGTGAAGAAAGTGCTAAGTCGTAAAAAGCGATCCGTTAGATTTTCGAAGACGTATCAGTGATACGTCCTTTTAAACGATAAATAATGTAATAAAATAATCGTGTCTGTATTACGGACTCTGTAATGAGATCTCCGTGTCTTTAATAAAGTCTTTTAAATTACGAAAGCTTTTATAACATTAGTCATAGACCAACTAATTCTCTTTTCGTAGGTTCACAAATCTTCGCTAATATTTCTCTCATTAATTAAATTATAGAAGCAAGTGCAAATGGAGAGCAAATTACAGGTTAAACAAACATTCTTAAATTATCATTAAGACAAAACTCGAACCAAGACGAAGTAACAAATAAATGTAAATTTCTCCGAAGCCGTCGTATGAAAACAGCATTCTATCTCCTAACTCTCAGCAATTTAATGCAAGTTACACTTAATGACCAACCGCTTGATTGTCTTAACAAGATCCACTCCTTCCCTCAACCTGTTTTTTTGTACGTGCTCAGCGCGAGGATAAAGAATAAAGGAAAGGGACCTCAAAGACTGGACCAAAAGTAGAAACAAAATTCAGACGCTAACCTTAAAATAATATTATAATATATTTTAGTTATTCAATATTAAATATCTTTTTCGAAAGATGATAAAAACATGCAAATTTTTGTTCTATATGGGATAAATTTTGTACAAAAATAAAACAGATATATTCTGGGGCATACAACACAAATCGTTTTTGTACATAAATGACTTTTCGGGAGAAAGTACAAAGTAAAGATCAATTGGTTAATTTAATTTCATAATAAAGTTATGAATTTAAGATATTTCACACTCCAAATAGAGACAAAATGCTAATGTTAACGATAATGAAATGCCGAATCTTATAAATATTATTAGAAATTCTTAATATTAAAATTCTCGTGGACGACACTGGTTAATATATCTGAACGAAGACAAGGAACGGAGAGGACCAGAGACTGAAAGGGAGAAGGTGCAGAGGGAAAAGATCCGAGAGTGCCGCCCACGGAGACGGGAGAGCGGATGCCGGGTCGGCGGGGTCACCTCTCCAGCAAAATGAATCTTTTATGCCTCTCTTATGACGGAGTCGCTTTTATGACGCTTCTTCGCGTCTTCGCGTGCACACGCGCGAGACGTTCTTTCTCCAGACTCAACGAGAAAAAATCGGCTCCAGCCGTCTTACCGTACGTTAAGGCGACTGAATGGGATCAGAGCATGAATCGGATTAATTCCCCCCCCCCCAAAGACGTATTTAATTGCGCGAATAAAACATTTAATTGTGCGCGTATACAAAAACATTTAATTTTAAATAAAAGATACAATTTTATGGGTGAAAGAGAGTATTTCTAAATTTTACACGATTTTCGTTTATGTTTGGCACGGATAAATATACAAGGAGTCTGATAATTGTTCTGACGGAGTTCGTGGATATGTAGAGCGGACTAAACTGAGACGGAAAGTTCTCTACCATTTTGCAATTTTCGCAATAGTTAACAAGATATTAATTGCTAAACTTTACAGAAAAACAGAAAGAGATGGAAATTGTTTATTTTCTTCTCATATAGAACTCTACGAATTTTTGCAGAATTTTTTATCAACTTTTTAGTACTGCATTTTCTCATTTTTATCAATATGAGAAAATATTTAAAAATTCTGAAAAAATTAAAAAAAAATTCTTAGAGCTCTAGAGAAGAAAATAAACAATTTTTGTTTCTTGCAGTTTTTCTGTAAAGTTGATAGTATTTGAGTAAAAAATTATTAAAGACCAATTTTCGGCAATGTTTAGCAATTAATATCTTGTTAACCATCTTGCGAAAATTGCAAAATAATAAAGGACTTTCCGTCTCAGTTTAGTCCGCTCTACATGTCCACGAACTCCGTCAGAACAATTATCAGATACCTTGTATATTGAATGATATTCTTTTGATAAAAGCGATAAAAAGACGGAATAAATTTATTTAATTATTATTATTATTAAAAAACGCGAATAGGTAGATAAAATATCTAAAAATTTAGCTGTAACAGATTTGAAAAAAAAATTTGTCCTACTATGAAAAAAATTACATAAGACTTTCAAGTTGATTGTTACTTTTAAGCATGTCAAAACTTTGTGCAGCATTAAAAATTATACTTGAATTTTCTGCGTAATTATTTTGATGGTAATAAAATTATTTTTAGATTTGTAAAACTACCTAAATTTTTAGATATTTCAGTAAAATTGTTCTTTTTGTGTATCTGCAAATCTCGAATTACGAGTAGCTGTGTATTTCTAATGTGACAGGATGATTTATATAGGCCTCGGTAGGAAATGATCGCGGTCTACAAAAATTTTCGATTCTTCCTTCATGGCTATTTCAAACACGAGCCGCGGCAGCTTTCGTCCGTTTCTCACACGTAAAAGAGCAAAACGCCACCGCCGCGTGTATCAGCGTCAACATCCTCTCTTTCTTCCTCTCTTTCGTGAGATATATTGATATTAATGTCGTTCCAACGGCCATGGGGCATCTGCTTAATGAGAACGATCGTCGCTCGTGCCATGAGCTACCCTATTAGTCAGTTTAACAACGCGATCCCACGTGTCCCGTGACGCCTTCTAATTGCTTACCGGAAAAATTCCTAGATATGTCCTCAGACAATCGCACATTCTTTAAATTTTCAATAATAAAAAAAAACAGTTTATCAAAAATTATGCTTATTAAGGAAAAAATAGATTTTTTAGATACATCTAAAAACTGCCATATATATAGAATAGTTCAAGAATAATATCCGAAAAATCTAAAAAAAAACATTAAGCTGTCAATTATTTCATGTTGAAATGTATTTTAAATATCACAAATTTTTTATTAACGTTCTCTTCAATATCATTTTAATAAAAACCATTAATGTACACAATATTATTATTAACGATGTGTCCATCTTAATGCGGTAAATGAAAAATAACGAAGCGTGAAAGACGATTAATGAGGCCGAACCAGACGAGATAAATGCTTTTCTATTACGAGAAAACTATTCTAAATATAACGAGACCTAAATACAACATTGCAGAGAGAACGATGCAGCCGCGAGTTTTACTAGGAAACTGCATATTTGGAGAGTATTCTATAATTCTTTTCGTATTATATATATAAACGAATTTCCGATCCTCATAACAACTAATTTAGTGATATTGATACGGATATAGCTAGAAATATGAAGCATCTTTAATAAATTATGTTAAGTCACACACACACACACACACAAAACAGCAAAATACAAGTTCAAAAATACAAAAAATTTGTAGACTGAATAATTAATATATTTTACAAAATAAATATTCAGCAAACTGTATAGAACTCTTAAAATAATACAAGATTATACAAGATTAATGCTAAAATAAAAATAAATATTCAATAAATACTGAATTATAAAAACATTGAATTAATGCTGAAAGAAGCTAATAAATATTAAAAAAAAAAATGTTTCAAAATATTCATTTTCCATTCAAATTTATTTATATTTTGTAGAAACATCAATTTACTATATTTTAATAAAAATCTATCAAATTTTTTGCCAAGAATGGATTCGAAAAAACTATTTATTTTTCAATTTTATCGACTTTTACGAAAATAGTATGCAGATACTTGTTTTGAATTGTGAACGATCGTTTTCGTGCATATAATGAAGAAAGAGTTGTTTTGTATCAACATAAGAGATAATTGACATTTCTATTTTGCAATAAATAAAGTGAGATGCGTATAATTCCAAGTGATATTCGCATTGGCAGAAAAAAAGTAATTCGCAGCTGCTCTCTCATGAGAGTTTAATAAACCAGTAGAGGGACTCAGTCGTCATTACATAAGTTATCGCCAGCTGTTCGCGGGATTCGCCACCAACCAAAAAAGATTGCAACCCGTCTAAAAAGTCGAGCGTAAATATGGCAACGAGCCAGAAAAGTCGTCGTGAAAAATATAATGGCAACGCACTTGTTGTATCTCTCACTTCTTTCCCCGAAAAAAAACGCGTCTCGTTTCGTACGTCATGCTGCGAAAAAAATCAGTCATGTTCACAGCCAAATATTTGATTTAATCCTAAACAGAAATCGTGATTTAATCTTGCTTGATAAACTTTTAATTCTACGATTGAGGCAAATCGTTGTTTTTCAAAGCAAATGGAAACGTCTGATGATTTCTACATTGGAAAGGTATGAAAATAACAAATCATTAAAAATTAAATTTTGTGGTAATTTCAAAGGCAAATAAAAGTACATATTTCTTAAGAATTAATTTTTCTAGATTAGACCGAAATGAAAATAATGTTGTTGGACCATTAAAATAATTTTGTTGGACATTCAAATTAATTGCTAGAATATCAAAACTTCTTGCACCATTGCTATCATTTTTTAGTTTGCAATATGATTATTTTGATGTGATCCAATAAAGTTATTTTTAGATCTATATCCAAAATTTTAGATCTTTCGGCAAAATCATTCTTTTCGTGAAAATTTGAAGCATGTATAATTTTTTAAATTTGTAGAGTGTCAAGTTGAAATCTACATTATGATAAGTGATGTTTTCAAGGAAATTGAATTAGATGATAAAAAATCATACATTTAATTAAGATGTGGTACAAGTTCATGTGATTTTTAGATGTTCAAAGCTTTTACCTTCGTGTGAAGACCCGAGAAGAAGGTACGCCGTGGCACAGAATACGACGACATGTTGATCTTATTGACGACCATTGTCATGCTAGCTGCCAGATGGATTCCCTTCTCGCGATACGTCGATTCGAAATTCGAGATCTTCTTTTATCCAATCGTTCGTCCTCCCTCATGCAGTATTGACGTGACACTTCGCGAGGACAACACGTTCGTGCTCGTGTCTATCAAATGTATTTATCCGCACGCTCCACTTCGAAATACCGTGATCATCTCAGATTTTTCGTAGAATTATGTTCCACTACGAAAATCATCAGCCAATCGGCACTGGAAAAGCCTGAAGAGCAAGAGCATTCAGGGGTAGAAACTCGCATGAAGAGGCAATGATTCCCGTTATCGGAGTCCGTGATGGCACAAGATCTTCGCTAAAACTTTTCTCCCGAGGGTTGTTACGTGAAGATTCTCGAGAATGATCGAAGCATCTAAGTATTCAAATCCAGTGTATATAATAATACTGAATAGATCCCATCGAAGCTCGAAGATATTTTGAAGCGTCAATCGCTCTCGGTTCTGGAGATTTATATTTACTTCCAGATTCGATCAGCCCGAATAGATCTCCTCTTCAAATGTCACTACTTGGACATCCCGTTTGAAGTTTACTTAGGCAACGGCCATCAAACTGTCAATTTCATTTCTAGCGCAACATAGAATAGAACACATCACGGACTGTCTCCTCAAGGACTATAGCTCGAAGATTCGGTGAAAGTCAGCTGCTCTGCGTTCCAGAATCTTGTACTTGTCTTCGCAGTCATGAGGATCACGTCAAAAGGATTTCTTCTCCTAGAAGTACTCGATGAGGAAGAAATTCCAAAGAGAAGTGTGTAGCAATGGAAGACCGTCGTGTACCTTGGAGTCGGACGCGCGCGAGAGTACTGAGGGAGCGCTCCTCAGCGGTGTTATATATAGCCTCCCTACCCTTTGCTCGACTCGAACGAGGCCTCTTCAGGTTCGCGCCGCATCGCGGGACGTCGAACAGTAGCATTACCGTGACCTTCGAACCCGGAGGGATGTGTCGAGGAACACCCCGAGGAGGGATAGAACGTCGATCATTGGAGGCTAGACAGGAAGACGATCGTGGTAGGATGGCCAGAGGCCGGTCGCAAAGCGCGAACGATGACGAGATCGATTCGCTACTCGCACGATACGGTATGTCGATCTGATGTTGCGCGAGAGCAACCAATGTCAGCGGAGCGGAAGGTGGGAGATGTTACGGGTATGGGTGACGAATGCTTGTTCTTTTGTAAGCATGTGTAGAATAACGATCGTTGTTGAACACGCCAAACATGATGAAATAATTTGCGACGGTAGACAGGTACTATTGTACGACGATTATCATCGGCGCCGTCGTAACTTTTGTGAAATCAGCGATAACTCTATGGAACAGGATTATACCTCTGGCGATACACAATTTCAATTTGTACACTTATATATTATAGAAAAGATTTCTGAATCCAATCTCGCGATTTATTATAAAATAGGATCGATTTATCTTAGCCAAAAGTATTATGTACATTATTAACTGTTATTTAAAGTTTTAGCTCAAAAATATAAATTTATGGAATTTTCTGTAAATTATTTTTTGTTTCAAGAACCCTTTTAACTTATGTTTAATACTGATAATCATTAGGTAACAATGTAGATGAAAGAATTCCAGATAAATAAAAAAAAACAGGTAAACATCAGGTAAACATTCATTTTAAACGTAAGAATACATAAACTTTAATAATTTATGTGTTACCCTTGTTTCAAGATAACAAGTTAATCTTATTTAATTCAAAGGAGTAGAATCGAAATTATTGATCTAATTTAATATTGTTGTATTTTTATATTACGTAAAATTCCGATAAGATTAAATAGGCAAAGAATATTTTTTCATTATCAGAAATTTCTTCTGAAAAGGTCATAAAATCCGCACTCTCTCGTCTTAAATTCTATTATATTTCAAAGTTTACTTACATTTCTTATTTGTTATACGCTCTAAATTTCTTACAGTGAAATTTCACTCCAGAAAAGTAAAAATACAACCACCCTTGAAAAAAAGCGAAAATATTTTACTTCTTAAAAAAAAGACAATTTTCACTCTTTTTAGAGTTTTTTATTTTTACTTCAAAGGAATGAAAATTGTCACTCTTTTTCAAGAAGTAAAATATTTTTAATTTTTTTCAAGGGTGATTATATTTTCACTCTTTTGAAATGAAATTTCACTGCAAGAAATTTAGAGTGTACGATTTCAGTTATAACTTCATTTATTAAACTGATCTTTTTTCCCCGTACCCAATCTAAATTTTAATTCGCTTAACTTCCTGCTTCAGAACAACGCACAGTTCGTCCGAAATTTCCTTTCGGTCAGACTTTCCTCGAACCACACATGTATCAGACCATCGCGTGAGTGAACATGTAATTTTTTACGATGCTATAAAAACGAAACAAACGTCAACGATTTTTCATCGCTTTTCCCGGAACCTCTTCTTCACGGATGTCGCAAAAGAAGAGTCTCTTAGGAATTCCCAAGGGAACAGCTGACGGCGTCAAGAAACAGCAACGAGGATTCGATTAAGGAGGTCAAGGAATAACGCACACGTGCGAGAAATAGCGTGTCCATCGTGTTTTTTCTTCGCTAAGACAAAATTCCGACGAAACGTCGCGAAATTGGAGCGGAAGCGAATTCCGCCGTGGTCAGCGACACACGGTGTGAATGATGGCGAAATCATAGAGAGACAATAAATACACATGACAGATATAAATGTATCGCATCTCTCTCTGTTGCAATAGACGGATAAAAAAATATAATATAACGTTACGTCAGTTAAAATAATTTTAATAATATTTATATTTGTTATTTATAACCTTAATACTGTATTTTTTAAATAAAAATTAATATTTGCTTGATAAATCATTGCTGCAAAAATGAAGAAAAACATCACATAAATAAAAGAGACAAATATACATTTAAATTTTTGTTCAAAAGATTTTATAAATGTTTCCTCCTTATTTAAAACCGAATTAAGAAAAATCCTTCTCGCAACGAATCCTGTCATCGAGAAGATCGACAGCGTAGACGGTTAGTAGGCGTCGATGAATCAGGTTCGAATGTCTCGACGCCATTAATTCCGAACGACGACAACGACGACGGCTCCTACTTGCCACGAGTGCTCCAGAAAGAAAACGATAAGTAAGTAGCAAAACGAAAAGCGAAAAGAAGGTACGACGACCGCTAGTTGAGCGTGCATTTATTTTTGCTCCTACGTGCCTTCAAGAATGAAGAATGTCCTATGATCAGTGAACGTTTTTCCCGATAATAGAAGCATGGATGAGAAATATGTAGTTCTCACGCAATTTACATGAATTTTGAAAAATTTAAAAATACGGGTATCCGATTCCTTTCTTAATCTTGTAATTGCGTCGACGCATACGAGGTCTGATAAAAAAATAAGCGAACATTTTGAATTAATCGGCAACGGAGCGTCCTAGCGACGTGCGGTTTGCAGCACTGCAATCGTTATAATCTTCCGAGTAACTGGCTTTTTTAAAATTGTTTACATCTCATTTAGTTTCAGAGTTATTGTTATTTGAGTGCAACGTGTTTTAGTGTTCGTGGCGATTTTCGCTTCGAACTGAATTTTTATTTTGGGAACTGATTTTAATTTTGAGAACAAAAAAAAGTCGCAGGGAGCAAAGTCTGGAGAGGCTGGAGGAGGACAGTCATCTGATTTTTGGCACAAAACTTGCGAATTGACTGAAAGTTGAGTGGGCAGGCGCATTGTCATGATGAAGAAACCATGAGTTGTCTCGCCACAAATGTGGTCTCTTTTTGCGAATTTTTTCGCGCAATCTTTTCAAAACGCCATCGTAGTACTGATAGTCGATTGTTTGACCTTGAGGCAAAAATTGCAAAAATTCATTTCGAAACGAAAATCACCACGAATACTAAAATACATTGCAGTCAAATAGCAATTACTCTGAAACTAATTAAGATGTAAACAATTTAAAAAAAAGCCAGTTACTCGGAAGATTATAACGATTGTAGTGCTGCAAACCGTACGTCGCTAGGACGTTTCGTTGCCAAGTAATTCAAAAAGTTCACTTATTTTTTTATCAGACTTCGTATTTTCCGATGCACAAATTATTTTAGAAACTGCGATATCTCTTAATTCCGACAGTATTCGCGACGTAAAAGTAACAAGGTTCGAAATGTTAAATCAAAATATTCGCCTCGTCATTCGCGTACTTTCGCCTCTTGTGATTATTGTTCGAATTTCGAGCTCGACGCGTAGTCGGAGTTATCAAATCAATCACGATTATCCTATGAATTATTTACTCGGTGACGGGTGAACAATTGCGACGATAATTTCGTCATGGAGTAAAGAAGAAGTATGTTATTGGGAGAGCAGTCTTCTCAAGCGGGCCAAGGCTGTGCTTTTCGAATAGCCATGATACTCTTTTCGCCCTTTCCAGCTACAATTTAATTTGTTTCGACATTTCGTACAGTATCATGACAATGCAGTCCTTTTCTTCATAACATAGCATTACGATATCGATTAAAATAATAATTATTTCGATCTTATATAATAATCCCTCCTTATAATAATTTATAAAATATAATTTTATATTTCCTTTTTCCCATCTTGATCTACAATTTCAATATACATATAAAAAAAAAATAAAATATAAACTTAAATTATTTTTTATCAGTCTAAATAGAGATGGAAATTAAAAATATATGAAATAATTATTTATAGAGAATTTTTTGTATTATTATGAATAATTAATTTATTATACGTATCTTGTCACATAGATCTTCTCTACAAATGTTTTCTTTACAAATAAGAATAAAACATATTAAATATTGCAAATGAAATGATTAGTCATTCAAACAGAAGCCAAAGAACAATGTGACAGAGAAAAAGCGTAAGGAAAAAGGGGAAGAAGAGAGAAAAAAGCAGACAAGAGAATTGTTAATCGCATATAATACGCATGATGGATGTAAACTGCTCCCAGTGGCAGTAATTTGCGTCTTTTTCCTGTCTTCTCTGCTGTTTCCTCTCGGCTTCGCTCCTCTCCCTCACCTGCTCGATTCATCTGATTGCTTATGTAATGCTTGCGCAATAATCACTAACGTTTAAGCAATTGACTGCCTGCGGCAGTACCATGACAGTCCCATTATGATGAATTAAAGGAAAGAAAAAAAAGAAAGACCACCAAGCACTGTTTTGTCCTTTCTCGGTCAACTTGTCGAGCTTGACATTGCCGAGGCAAGATTTATACCATCGCATTAATCTACCACATTTCCGTTTTGTATTTCTCATAAATTTTGTGATATCTTGCATGTACCAATCGTATTACATACGTGACAATTAAAAAAATAAAGAAAATATCGTAGGTATTCCATAAAATCATTTTAGAAATAAGGATCAAGAAAAAATTTTATCATTAAATTTTTTATATATGTTAATAGTAGTCAACAATATCATTAAATAAATAAGCGTTATCAATAAAAAATCATCATTGGTTGAAATGTAACGACAGAGCAAATATATGATAGAGCAATGATAGAGCATGCAGATATAATCATACTAAATATAGATTTTAGAATGAAACACGGAATAATAATCATGAATTCAATATAAAATATGCGAAACACGAATCAAACACACACAATTATGCAATCTAAACGCAACTGTACATACCCTATCACTTTATATAGCGATTTTATTACAAATGAAATCCGGTCAGGAGTTTATCGTTCTGTATTCTCGGAAAAGAGACGCGTAAGAGCATGCGGTGAAGGTCGTAAAAGCAAAAATGGAAAATCTAACAACGTTTATTGCAGAAAATAGATGTACTCTTAATGTTTATTGGGCGGATTAATCAGAAATAGAGATCACGAGGAGCAGGGACGCGTTTATAAAATTTGCGCCCAAGGGCGTGTAATTTTCAAGACAATGTAGTCTCCCCCCCAGGCTTCCAATCTAATGAATACTATTCTCTCTTTTTGCACGCCTCTAACTAGCTTCACAAATACATCGACGAGGTTCTAACGAAGAAGATAACATAAAACGATGTATTTTCGAAGATCCGGTATGATGAATTGCAAAGAGAATTATTCCGTTACAAAAAGAGAGTGGCAATTATGCATTATTAATGCAATTATATAAATTTGCAAGATTAAGCACAAACATTGTGCGAAGCATGATACTCTCGATTCACGAGTATCTAATTGTAATAATATGTAATCTTTTTCTTTCAAACAAGGATATAGAGAAAAAGTAGCGAATGATCGTGAATCCCTCTCATCATAAATATCATTCCATTTCTTACTAAGAAATATTTTTTTTAATATTACAATCAAGAACCAATACAATATATAAACATGTAATAATAATTTATGCAATATATTCTTACGCGGATTTGAATATTAGTAAATAACTATCTATCTATAATATACGTTCGACTCACACAAATGCGTTCTTAATTAATGAAATAAAAGTATATTATATATGTATAATATAAAATCTTTCTAAGAATTAATTAAAAATTTAAAAGAACAATAATTTAAAATAATATTAAATCAAATTGGATATTAAAAAATAATTAAAATTTAAACTAAATTATAAAAAGAAATAATAAATTAAAAATTAAATTACACTTCATTAAGTTTATATGTTAATAATATTAAACTGTCATAAGACTTGAATTATAGTATGAAAAAGAATACGCTAAAATTTCTGTTTTAAAGATGAAAATTTCAACAATGTATTTTCGTTGATTTTTCTCGCGCGTATTTTTTTGTGAATATTTTGGCGCAGTTTATTAGTATTAAAATTGGAAACAAATTAGTTGCATTTATAAATTCTATGAGTTGGCTTGATATTTCGTCAAACTTACGCAAACACGCAGTGCCAAGCGAGTAATCGAACATCAGACAACCATTGCCAAAACACGTAGAGGTTGTAAACTTACGAAACGTGAGTTATTCTATATGGAAAAATTTTCATAATTTTCTGCAATCCTGTCTCTCTCAAACTTGAATTTTACATACTTATAACTCATTATCAAAAACATTTTCGTTTACAAGTATCTATATTTCTTTTTATACGTGCATAAAATCCTTAAAAAAAATTTTATTATTTCTATTAAATAGTAAAATCTATTTATACAGACATAATTATTTTAAAAGATATTACGTCTTTAAAGAGATGAAAATTATAAAGTAAATTATTAGATACTTTTATATTAATAAAAAGAATAATTTATATTTTCTTCAAATTTCTTTTCTTCATAATCCTCTTCCTTCTCTTCTTCCTCATCCTCGTCTTCATAAAGTGCTTTTTGTTCTTCCGGTGCTAATGGTACCACATCCTCTACTCCTTCAGGGAAATATGCCGTTATTAGTCCTTGAGCCTCCTCGTCAACTTCTGTCACGAAGAACGGCTCGATGCCGGCAAAAGCCAGGAAGGCTTCTTCGTTGATTCTTCGAATTATCACCACAAATACCTCAACGCCAGTTTTGTATTTCACCTTTCACAAATAACTTTTACTCGTCATAAATACCTTTCCATAGTTAAATTATGATAAAAATATAGTTTATTTAATTTTTCATTTAAGTTTATCGAAGTTAAATTATTATAGAAGAGAAATTATGTATTTAATCTGATTAAATTTTATCAAATTAGTTGTATTATGATTGGAGAAAAATAATACACCTTTTCGAAATCTTCGGGTGAAGACGCGAGGCGTCTCGCGTAAGGCGGCCGATCGAATTCAAAGACTCCAAAATGTTCTATCGCATCACGATTCAATTCGTACGCGTCTCGCACGATGCTGAATTTCGACGCTTCGAATTTGAAAACACACAACGGCGGAGGAATTGCCGGCTCTTCGTAAGGATGAACCTTCTCCATGTAAACCGGAAATAGAGTCTTGAAGACGTGAACTTTACTTCTAGCCTACAAAATTCCGTGTTTGTAACGATCTCCCGTTCGTTATAAATTTTCAATAAATAATATTTCTTTGTAAATGCTGTTATTAACAATTATGATTTGTATATAAGAGGAAATATTCGTAATAATGTTATTAATAATTATATCGTAGAATTTTCTTTATCTTTTTATTAAATTAATTTAATTTAACGTCCCGCTCAATTTAAAGTTCCACTCAATTTAGTTAATTAATTTTTAAACATTCTCCAGCTTCGTCGTCCAAATACCTGAGGAGGTACCCAAGCCGCGGGATGCACGCGGTGCACGTCACCCTTAATTTCCGGATCCGGCTTGTGCACGTACACGTGTCTCTGCATGTAAGGTGTATCATAAGTCGGTCTGATTGCAGGCACTTCAGTTTGTAAAAGAGTCGGCGGTCCTTCCGTGATGATGCTAATAAGATAATTCTCGACATCATTAATGGCACGGATCAGATACGTCACTGAATCACGTTCCGGACTCTCATAAGGATAATGAACCGGCCAGTCTGGATGGGGTGGTTTGCCTTTCAACCTCATCGCCATGCATTTCCCGTCGGTTAGCCCTGAAGGAGCCCGTTCATATTTATTTTTCTATTATTTTTCCCTTTCCCTACTTTTACTTTCGAAAGTTATAACGATATATGAAACCGCGACCGTACATAGAGAGTGAGTATCATGGATTGTGCGACGTACGACAATCTGTCAGTTATTACGTCACTCAGAACTCATGATTATTTCTGATCCTGGGACTTGCCTTTCCGGTACCGCACCTTTTATCAATTCCTCGGTGATGTCGACGCCGCTCTCGACGAACATCTTCTCGATCATGTCCTCGTTCAGTTGGATCCGTGCTTCCTCCTGCACGTCGTAGCATTGTCTGAAGAGATCCTTCACGAGTTCTGTATACGGTGGGCTCTGCATCTTATCCCGAGGTCTTCCACGCTCGTCCTTAAAAACCCACGGATAAAGTACCAGCACCGTATACTCGCACAACTCGACCACCATTTGCGCCATGAACCGCTCATATTTTTCCAGCCTCTCAGCTTCTTCCTTTGCTTGTTTCTTTTCTTCCAGCGCTCGCCTTTTTATCGAGATGGTTTTTGTAAAATATATGTGACTCTCTTTTTTCGAGACTGCGTTTTATTTGCTTTGAGACGTGAGATTGTTGCGAATAAAATGTCTGACGATATGTCCGAATAAAAATAAGAAGAGTTAAGAGGAAGATTTATAAAATACGTGATAAAGTTATCGTATTAAATTATAAAATTATCATATTATATCGTTTTACATTTGCTACAAAATATTGCTGTATCTGATCACACAATTTTTTTCAATTTGTATTATAATATTTTGATAATTGAAAAAAATTGCATGATCAGATACAGCGATTTTTTATAGCAAAATGTAAAACAAGTATAGTACAATGATAATTTTATAATTTAATACGATGACTTTATCGCGTATTTTAAATCTTCCTCTTAACTGTCTTTATTTTTATCTAGATATATTATCAGAGAGAGAACGATTTTATTCATGACAATCTCTATCCTTAAAATCTACAAAATCAATTTTTCTTTACCTAATGGCTTCTTGTTTCTGCCATTGAATCTCTTCTTCGGGCGCTCGTTCATGTACATCCAAACGCCACTTGGGAGCTTCTAATTGCTGCATTCTCTTTATCTCATTCATCAGTAGCTTTCGCAAGCGCGGGCAATGCGCACCAAACATTAAATTCACCATCTTGCCGTCCTGCAGAAACATCCAGGCGGGTTCACTTCGGCCTCGGAATCTGGCCAAGTCGTCGATGTCATCGTTTCGCGCGATCGCGTAGTCCACCGCCTCGACGCCTATCTCCAGTTGGATATTCTTCAGGGTGCTTACCATGGCAATGCAAGGTCCGCTCCAGTCAGAGTACACGTCTACAACGATCAGGCTCGGGCGACTTAGTAACTGTTGCCATTCCTCCTGCGTGTTCACCTCGATTTGCAGAGCCAGTCCAGTTTTCTTCATAATATTTTGTCGCAAATTACGATTACTGAAGAAACTTTAACCTCGAAAGGACAAGTGCTTTGGCTAATCGTGTGAAGTGTCGCTTGAGAGAAATGAAAGATGAAAAATGATGTGAGAGTGTTGACAATGATTTTTATAAGATGATTTTTCTGAACCATTAAAATGAAAAATTTATATGTTCTTTTAATGCTTTCGAGTAATGCTATATTTTGAATTTTATAAATAATAATTCACCTCTCTCTCTCTCTCTCTCTACAAAAAAAATTTGTAAATTTTTGTATTTATTTAACTCGTAATTTTTCAAGACTGTTTCTAAATATTCATTATACTTTTTTTAATACGTTTATATATTGCTGATTGATTAATTTATTAATAACGGTTTAAAAAAAAATTTTATATCAAATTATCAAATTATATAGTATATAAATATATATAATTATAAATAATATTTATATATAAAATTTTCCATATATTTTTTAAATAATTGTGTTTATGCTCCGATCATTTAAAATTTTAATCAACTGACGTGTTCACGACAAACCTTTTTTATTTTTTATCAATGAAAAGAGGTTATTGATTAAATAACATGTCAAAATGATGACTGCGGCTCCTTTATGCACTCTGCTTCACTGGCAGAGACGCAGTTACGGATGCAAATTGGTTAAAACGATGTTCGCTCTCGAACGGCGCGCGAGATAACAAGCGTCGTTGGCTTGTTCGAGCGTGAAGAGGCCGACATGCGTCTCTCGTGCGAGCGTAAAGAGAGAAGAGAAGTAGGAAAGATCGGGAGCGCCGATAGTGTCAACGTCGGCTCCGCGCTCTTATGGCCGCGGTGGCGGCAACGTCGTTTAGGTTTACGTCCCTAATTCACGTCCAGCCGTGATAATTAGTCTCGAACGAGATCGCGAGACGACTCTTGACACGTTCAGTCCCTTCCAGCGAATCTCCTACGTGACTCACGAGCAAGATACATCGCGAGAGTCCGATAAAAATTCCATCGCGTTTTATAAAAAAACTCCCTGTTCTCAATAAATTGAGCAAAATTTATTTTAATAAAAAAAAAATAAGCATTCATTAGTACGCAGTAATACGATTATACAGTACATTTTTTGTAAGAGCAATCTATGGCGCTTTTATGATTTCATCGGTTCCGTTGTCGGAACGATGATGATTCACAAAGAGAACGATCGGATCAACGATGTTGTTACTCATTCCGTTTCCAGAAATGTTCCCGTAATTTCGCGGGACCTAACAGGCGCCATCCATTGTGACATCATCTTCCTTGCGGCCGGAAGAACAGCGAGATCTAAATGAAAATTATAACCGCAAGTTGCGCTCATGGTGAGGACAATCAGCGCGGTAGAAATAGCCACAAGAATGTGACCGCGAGAATGCAATAGTTGTTAATTATTTGCCTTTTCGATGGGAAATATTGTTTTGCGATTTTTTTTACCTGATGCTTTAAATGTTTAAATAATAACTATATAAAATGTATCGTATATAATTTTTTAAATTTTCAATTTACTAATTTTTTATTTCTGCATAAAATAACCATTATTACTATTTAAAAACAAATGTATGTTTCAATCATAATATAGTAATACTTTTCAAATTATAATAAATTTGAAATTCAGGAAATGCTAAAAGGATTTTCTCCAGCGTTAAATTAATTTAAAGGTCTCGTTTCTTAATTCAATATATTCTTTTTTCCTCAAATCAAGTTTGACTTGCATTAAAATTGAAAAGAATCTTGATTTGAGAAGATATGAATACATTTTTATAATTATAATTGTGTTAATAATCTAATAAAATCTTTCTCAAATCGAGTCTGAATTTTTGTGTTTATTATTGCAAAGCTAATCATAATAACATGCAAAATTGTGATTCATTTTCTCATTTCATAGTTTTTTTCGGTTCTATTTCATATAAATCTATTTCATATAAATCGAGGTAAAGCACACGGAAATTTCACAAATTAAACGGCGTAAATGAGGACGTTGCACGTGTCGTCAAATATTGCACCATCGCGATCCTTATATTTTTTTGCAACGTCCAATAACAAAACACGGGTCACCGCAGGACAGCATATTTCAATCGTTCAAGAGTTTGTCGATTATTAACACGAAAATTTGCTGACGAATTGGAACGGCGACTGGAATTTGTCGTATTGTAAAAATCCGATTCTGAGGTCAATCAAGTTCATTCTCGCACAAATTACGCAAATCGCCTGGAAAATTCTGTACAACTGTAATACGATCGCAAATAATCGTACAATAAGTTGAAGCTGCAGAATACTTCAAATTTAAAAGATCACGTTTATAAAAAAAAAATTATGTTTAAGAGTATCGAATTTTTCAAAAAATAAAAATTTCAAATCGAGAATAACTCCCGCAGTTTTAAAAAATTTATCGTTTCTAAAACGCATATTGGTTCAATTTTATCTAAATAAAATTCAATAAAAGAAATTATCCGTTTTCAATTTTATTTTATATTTGAATTAGATTTCCAACATTCTATACTCGATGTAAGATTACGCGAGTAAACGTTTAAATTAATATGAAATTTGCGTACATCGTAAACTCACAACGAGGCTTGAAATTTACGAGTGTACGAGTCCTCGGGCGACTCATTCGTCAATTCCATTTCAGCATAATAATATACCAAGCCGAGAGAATAAGGGGGTCTAAACGCGTTCATCAGGTCATGTCTCGTAGGAACGTTTACGATCGCACTGAGTGCCGCGTTGTTTCGCGACCGCGATCGACCGACAGTGGCGAAAAGAACTCGTTTCTTCATTAAAAGGAACGACGACGATGCCGTGGAGAGCTATAAAGACAAATAGTAGCAAAATGAGCCCAACGAGGCCTAATGACGGCACATTTGCATCAGTCATTAAGACCGACGGGAAAGTCTGATGTCGGATGATTTCGCCCGACAAACCAACACGTAAGACTAGATGAAAGTGACGCTTATCTCCCGTTTTCTTGCTTTCCCGTGCTACTTGTGCTTTTTATCAAGCTTTAACGTTATTTCGCCGATATATAAGTGTTCATATTTAAGCAATGAAAGCAGAGGAAGTATATGACAGTTTTATTCTCAGAAATTTAATTAAAATATTTGAATTAGCGGAATTAAGTAAATTAAGGCAGAATTTACATGATAAAGTAGAATGTGAAAGAAATAAGAATTATTAAAGCATAAAATAAATATTTAAAAAACGTTTTATTAATTATTTTGAGACAATTATTATAAATATTATAAAAAAATAAACATATTATAACTGAATATCAAGATAAATTGCGCATTTTACTGAAAAACGGAAAACTAAAAAAAAGTTAAACTATCTTTTTATATCTTAAAAAGTTTTATATCTTAAATTTAGAAATTGTTTCTGAAGAATATATAAAATGGGAACGGGTTTTTTTTCGAATAATTAACATTGTACTATCGGAATACCTTTCCTTATCTGAAATCTCAAGACTTCAGTTCTCACAGTGCACGGTGGACATTTTCTTTTTTTTAATCATTCGCGAGATGCAAATATTTCTCGATGCTGTCACGTTCCGCCTACGTGCACTAATTTCATTGGCGTTGCAGGATGTCACTTCTCAATCAAAGGCGAGTTCATGGAAACGATAAAATAATAATTAATCTCAATCTCGTTCTCTTTCTCTCTTGTTCCCTCTCTTGAATCGATTTCACGATATCGGGACGGACATTCAGAGACAACACCTACGTATCCTCGTAAAAACTTCGCGAAATGATTGATTGTTATCATATCGAGGCTATATTGCTAACCTGTTAATGCGTTCCTAAGTTATTGCGCTTACGTAACGAATAATTGTCTGGAAGTTATGGCTGGCGCCAAGTAAAGTGCGTTCTCAAGATCAATAAAGAATATTACAATATCCGTACATCTTTTTTCATCTGCAGATTCTTTGAATATTATTCGTAGAATAGAGTTTTACATGAAATAGAGGTATAATAGTCTAAACTGTACACTGGAAAAATTTTCTGGTTAAAAATGGACGAATCAGAATTTTCTGGTTAAATTTATTCGAATTTTAGTTAAGATAACTGGAATTCTGATTGATACAATATTTCTGTAAAAATCTAATAAAATTCTTATTTTTACCAGAATAATTATATCAATCAGAATTCTAGTTATCTCAACTAGAATTTTAGTAGATTTAACCAGAAAATTCGTCCATCTCTTTCATCAGAATTATACTATTTAATCCAACCAGACCATTTTTTTCAGTGTACAACTTTATTATCTATAAATGATCTCGAATATTCATAAGTTATCTATGTGTAAATATCGACAGTAAAGTATTGTGCTTTACTTAATATTTCACAGATAGATACTTAAATAAAATTTAGTTTAAAGAAAAAAAATTAGATTTAAAATATTGAAAAAATTCTAATTTTTTGTTTATTAGACTTTTGTGGGGTAAATCAGTTCGCACCTATAATCTTGCGTCATCAATGCGTTCTTAATAACACATATTTTATTAAAGAAAACTCTTTCAGTCGTTGTGTGTATATTTAAAAGGTTAATACAATCCTTATAATGTTTGTTTCCACAATACACTGGAAAAAAAAATTACTGAATTTTAATAAATATTTGTTTCAATAGTACTAGCGAAATATTTACTTACAGTAAATAAGTATTTACTCAAAATAAAAAAATTATGTTTAAATTAAATAAATATGTGTTTATATTTAGTAAATATTTCGTTAGTACTATTGAAACAAATATTTACTAAAATTTAATAAATTTTTTTCCAGTGTAGAACACTCTTATACGCATGCATTCGCCAATGCCTTTTTGTTCGTACGCGCGTTCGGTTCATGCGTACATCCGGTTTGCTTTCTTTACCTCGGATTAACTTCATGGGGGAATTCTCGGTACTGATCCGCGGGACTTTCCTCCTTTCGTCAACCGAGTGCGGTACAAATCGTGTCAAACGTGCATCGCACGGTAATCGCGGATGTGACTCACGCTTCTTATGGAATCGCTATTGCAGCACAAGTGTCGCGTTTAACTAAATCAGTTCTTGAAATATCGAAAGATAATCGTAATAAAAAATTAAGCGGTAAGAGGAAGCACATATTCTATAAAATAATAATAAAATAAGAGTAACAATATTTGATAATTGAATTTTCATAATTTTTAATCATCATACAATTAAGTTTTAACCGAACAGATATAATTAAAGATATCTTTTCCAAATTAATTAATCAAATTTCCAATTGAGAAATGCTGCACAAAAGTTTTAAAACGTTCCTCATTGGCGTTTATGAGACTACCATGTAAGTGGAACGTCGTTACGGCTTAAAAAATCTGCAGCGCGTTAAATTAATGCATCCGGATACACATATTTGACGACGTTACACAATGCTGCGGATATTAAACAAAGGCGCATTCGGTGTACATAATAAGATTTGTGAGGGGTTCGTTGCACGAATCGTTGTTTTTCGCGAGAGAGCGAGAGACAAGGATCCGTAACTCGCGAATTAACTGCCGTCATTAATCTAAACTGGAGAAACGAGGAAGAATAATGAACGTGTGTCGAGGAAGAGCGAAATGACGCTTCTGCTTCTGATTAATTTGTAAATTAAATCATCGTGGGGGATTCGACAAAAGTAAAGGATAATGGATAAAAATAAAAATATTCGAGAGAAATAAGCACCTATTAAGTAAATGGAGGCAAGATAAATTTTTTCGAATTTTAATAACGCATTAAGAGTAAATTCGCGAAACAACCTTTTAATAATTTTTTTTATCAAAATAATCACAGATTTACTCGTTTTAATTAATTATTTATCTAACGGGGATTGGTTTTGATTATTTATATATTTCATTAAATATTTGGATTTTAGTATAAAATTTATATCTGGAAATATTTTAGCATTTTATATATTAGTGGGATGAATTTTCAATGAAAAATTAATAGGAATATTTGCATAATTCCATTTCTACTTTCTCGTTTATACGATTAATTTCAGATTATCTTATTTCAAATTATCTTTACAATTTGTATTTATTATGCGATTATTTATTTGTTCATCTAAGAAATAAGATATCGTCTTTAATAGAAATAAAATAATAATAAAGCTACATACTCGACAATTATATCACAACATTACAATTTGTGAAATCAGTCCTAGACATGCAGTTGATTTATTATTTAATCCGCGAGACCTTGTTATCGCACTTTATCAATACGGAGATCGCACGGATACACCATTATTACTTTGTCAACGAAGTACGCAACACTTATATGTCCCGGAAATAATTAATCTCGTGGGAGAACATTGCCAGCGGCGACTGAAATTAATCGTACTCTCCGTCTTCGTCGAGTCATTTGTCGTCCAATCGCCAATTGCGACGTAAGCAGTCTGCGAATATACCAAGCAAGTCTATACACACATAAGAAAACAAATCAATTTGCTTTACAAAATCTAAATATTTTAAAATCTAAATATTTTTATTGTAATTCCATGAGAATACCGTGTAATATATTTTAGAAAGTAATTATATACAATTTAATGTGTAATATATAATAAAAAGTATTAGTGTATTTTAATAATATGAATATAAATGTGTTGCCAGTCAATAAAAATGTCTTCGATAGAATATAATTTCTATTTCCCTAGAAATATAATTTCAATAAACTGCAGTAGTTCTTCTTTAGTTCATAATAGTAATATCTAATCGTTAAAACTTATACATGCCCCATATCGAAATCTTTTTTCTATCATTTCTATCTTAATCAGCTGCGATACACGTTCGAACGAATTCGATATGCGTCATGAAATTGTTTTGCCATTTCTCATCTCCACGTCATTGAAGATTAATGCATATTCGATTTATATCAAATGACTGATCTCAGGTCAAGCATGCGAGCTTAACCATTAAATTACAGACATCAGCGCAAAATGCTCACTAGTAGTCAAACGCGTATACATTTCAAAGATAAAGATTTGTTAAGAACACTTTATTTGTCTATAATTTTTATCTTGTATAATTAACTACTTATTTGTTTATTAAATAAAAAACAATCTCAATTTTCAAAGCAAAAATGTTAGAAGTGGTCAATATTAAAAACTATAAATTAGAAAATAACACATATATGTATATACGTATATTAAAGAAAAATTATTAAAATTTTCCAAAGAACCCGATTTCTTCAGAATAACATACTTTTCTACAACCGCGAATGGATTAGTAATTATTACTAAAATCGACAAGAGTGCGGCGTCCGATAGGTCTAAATCCTTGAATAAAACAACGTGTCGCGATTATCGCGAGCCTGATAATTCTGAATCTACCTCGAGACGGATGTAAGTGAGGATATGTAAGACGATTTCCGTCTTTCAGCGAGGAAGAGGGGCGTATTAAACATAATCGTCGGAAACATCAATTCTCATTAAAGCGTAGGAGACGCATATCGCCGCCGACACCCACCGAGATGGCGGCGGATTGTAAAATGTTACAATGTAACACGTGCACGCTCATTAAGCATTTGTGTGCGTAAGGTCAGGGCGCAGCGCATGTCATCGCACGCCCCTGACATATTCGTTTTAGTTGCAAAATTACAATGTTCCTAATATCTCTGAATCATACTTGGAAATATTCCAATGAAAGATAAGTTATTCACAATATTAGGTGTTAAAATTGATTTGTTTCAAAGGGAAGATGAATACCTTAATAAAAGTAATTTCCTCCATTTTCAATTTTATTACTAATTAATAATACTTTATTAATAATACTTTGATTAAGGTATTTCCCTTCGAAACAAATCAATTTTGAAGACGAAAAACGGCAGGAATTAAGTTTAACACCTAATACAACTAATTTTTATTGTCTATTTTTTATATTACCTACACTGTAGGTATATCTATAAATGTTTATCATTTCTAATACTTTTAAGTACAATAAATGTTTATTTCGCATAATATTATATTCTCAATACTGGAACAAATCTGCATTAATTAGAATTTTTATTGAAAATGTACAAATAAAAATTTTCTGGTTGAATCCATTCTAATTCTAGTTGAGATAACTCTGGTTATCTCAATTAGTATTCAGAATTGTGTTTAATACAACTAGAATTTTGTAGTATCCATTTTCACAATCAGAAATTTTTTTCATTGTGTTAATAAATCAAAGTTAAAGCTTTAATAATCTTTCGGATTATACTAATTTAAATTTTATGTACTTAATTCATTTTTATTTTGGTTAAACTTAACTTGGATTAACTTCACAGTTTGATTTATTGATATTTTTCAGATTATATCTTCACTTGATTAATCCTAACAAATTAGTTATTATAGATACACGCGAGCTAATAATTTACATATTAATTATATGTATCTATATATTTTTTTGTTTTTACATATATTTAAATAAAAATGTTCATTTATCAGCACGTGCATCAATATCACTTTACTTTTAGATATCGTCTAATAATAAATATCTTAGAATGTTCTTGGCACATATGCCACTTCGTATAGTGTGCAATTACATACGTCGTGACATGTAGCATTTATAATGTGATATATGCGCAAAATATCGTCGAGATTTCGCAGCCGCGAACGGACTAAAGATAGTTCATTATCGTCGGACAGGATACGCGGTTTAACGAATCTTTTCGTGCGCGTCTCTCGCATGAACGCACGCACGACGCAACGCGACGCGATGCAATGCGACGAGTAAAGGTTGATTAATTGACGATTAATTCCGTAGAAATACACGCGCGGCGGTGATTAACGGTTGACGTATAAGATAGAAATCGATAATTAAGGAAATTTTATCTGGAGATTTGCTCAATTATCGACATAATAAACATCCATATTATATCAATACACATTATAATGTCAAATTAAAACATCATACACAGTACAGAAATTTACATAATAATTGATTTACATAATAATATTGTATATTCCGAAAAATGTCACGCGATGTTCAATTTAGAAATATATGGCAGAACATACAATATAATTATCATATATTTAAACGTAATTGATTTAAGGCAAAAGAGTTTCTTTCGAGAAACTTGAATTGTAAATAAAAGTATCCGAATTCAAATAGTGAGAAAAGAGGAAGTTCTATATTGGCGTTTAAGGAAGGAAGAAATTTTTAGGTCGCGTGGCAGAAACTCGCAGGATTCCCATGGGAATCGCGGAGTGATATACCGAGGTGTGGCGTTAGATAAATTTATTAGCATTTCAATGGAAAATACACTAGACACGCATAACGCGGCTAAGCCGTGTGCAAGGATCTCAGCGGTGATAAATAACGCTATATGGTGTCACATATCAAGGATTAGGATAACACGGCATAAATAATATACATATAAATATAACTGTAAGAATAAATTAAGATTTGAATGCAAAGGTTAAACAAAAGCAAAAAGTTAAAATTTAAAAGCAAAAAGATATAAAAGTATCATTGATATTCGGTAGCCGTTTTTGCAAATTGGATTATTATTCAATACAAAATGGCAGTAAAATATGAGTTATCTAAAATATAGACATGTTTTGCCCAAGTCGCAATCATTTTATACTTATCATTATAATGTGTAGGTAATGTTCACTGAGAAAAATTTCCGAATTTTATCCATTCAAAATGTAACAAACGGATATTTTCCAATAGATTTTGATCGTATTTAGGACTATCGGATAAAATTTTCTTAATATTTTATCGGATAGCCCTAAATACGATCAAAATCTATCAGAAAATATCTGTTTGTTATATCTTAAAAGGATAAAGTTTAAAAATTTTTCTCAAAGTTATAATCATTATATACATAATAATAATGATAATTTGTGTGATATACATCCATTTGTGGCCAACAAAATTGAAGTAATATCGTCTATATCAATATAAGAACCTTAATCTAAAGTAATATATTGACTACATATTTGTTACAAGTATCTGAAAATGGCTCAGTGAAGGAGCCGAAACATATAATACGTATTTTTATCGAATATTTATACATTTA
Source organism: Trachymyrmex cornetzi (assembly GCF_001594075.2). Classification (NCBI taxonomy): domain Eukaryota; kingdom Metazoa; phylum Arthropoda; class Insecta; order Hymenoptera; family Formicidae; genus Trachymyrmex; species Trachymyrmex cornetzi. The sequence goes on along the minus strand of NW_017296741.1, from coordinate 184,688 downwards.
ATATATTATGTTATAGAACTTATATATATATATATATATATACATGCTTAATTACGTAGACTCTTATGTGCCCTTCACACATCTCTGTATTGTTTTTTGAAATTCTAAGAGTCCTGTACTTTCTGTTAGCTGATTTTAATAATGACAATGAGATAGTAACGAAATTCTTCGTACTTATCTCGATATCAAACACTGAAAATCTGTTATCTTCAGCACCGCAAACCAATGACGGTGCGTTGGAAAAAATTACACGTTGCAGCAACGTTGCGACGCAACCTGATCGTGGCATGCAGCTGCTGATGCATGTGCAACACGCAACGTTGCAGCGTGCCGCGTACGGTTTACATGCACTTGAAACCCCGCAGCCGTTGCAACGAGAATGTCCTATCACACCCGGTAGATCTAAGTGGAATGCCAATGAGGTGCGTTGCGGAAATTTGCTTTTACGGAAAATCGTAACTCAACGCTCTTCGCGAAAGAACGAATGGCGTCGTTCGCCTTGTAGCGTTTTATGTTTTTTTTTCTCCGCGCAACGTAATATTTTCCTCGTGGAGGGTTGCAACAATCGTTACAACACACGCATATATAGGTACACGTGAGAATAGGTGCAACGGTATAAGCTTTATATCTCGCATAAATATTTGTCGCCGTAAACGTCATTGGAAATGCCGGATACTTACGTGTATAATGTATATTAATTGTTGCACACAACCGATAAAGTAAGTCTCACGAAAAATATGTTCATATGTGCCCAAGAATGATCAGATTACCACAAATTGTCATAAGAAATTCATCGCCGATTTATAAAATATTTCTCTCAATGAAAATATCACGGTAATAATCTTTAGAGGATCGAAAATAAAGAACGACGAATATGAATTTCGAGGAAAACGTTTGATTTCAGACTGATTATATTTATAAATTCAATGGAATTTTCTAAGAATAGGTTTGAGATTTGATCAGATTTGATTGAAAAATTGGCTTTTGAAAAATTCGAATCTCTAAACTATCTTATATTTTTGAAACGCAACAACGACATCGTTTTCTCACTTTACGTGATGGTGATTTATTCGAATCGTTAATCACCACTAACTGATTAGCTTTTTAATGGTCGTTGCGATGCGGAAAGATGACCACTCTTTGTCTCTTGCTAATAAAAAGGAATGTGCTTAGCTAATCTGAACAAGTTGCGCTGACGTTTTTATGATCTCTCTAAAAATATTGTAATATAGAGCAAGATATCGAGATAAAAATGAATGAATGATCCGGAAGAGCTTGTAAAAGTCGTCTAGATTCAGAAAATATTATAAAGTATTTTCCTCAAACTTTATAAGAAATCTCGAAATATATTTAGTGACCGTGTTATCTCCAATATAACGGCAAATATTTTATAAAAAAATAAAAGATATCACAAAAAATAATACTTCTTACTAAAATAAATATATATCTCATGTACTTAAATATAATTGAAAATATTATTTAATTATAGTCAATATATTTCGATTATCTTAACTTGTTCTGCTTGTAATAATAAATTCATCATAAAATAAATTTTTACGACTAGGACGTGATGGAAAATATGGCGAGTAATGCTAAGAATCGCTGCCAGCGTCGTTAGTGGCTCGCAAGTTAATAAAGTTTTCCATTAGATGATTGATTGCATAATACAGTAAAAACAGAATGATTGTTAACGCGGTGGTAGAGGGCGGTTATGAATTATGACAGCGTTGCAAGCAATTTCAACAAGTTTATATGCGACCAAATCGAGGGCAGACGTCAATTTCGTCTTCGTGGAACGCGTTCCAATTGCAAGGCAAACATGTTGCGCCCACAATTGCGGGCCTCTCATCGCGAATGCAACGATTTTAACCCTCTTACACTTTTTTCTCACGCCATAAACACAAACTATTCGAGCCCATCATCAATTATTAGAAAAGTGCTTCGCCCTAGATATTGCTTCCAAACAGTTAGTTTATCGTGTAATTCTACTAGTATTTAAGTCATAATATAGTTAATCTATTGAGATATTTTTAGATAAAATTACTATCTATATGATTTATTATTTTCTACATAATATTATAATAATGGAATAATATTGTATTCTTAATTCTGACATACATTTTAGCAACATAGATATTTTAAATGCAATTAAAAGATATAAGATCTACATTATTATGTAATATAATATTATAATTACCCAAGTAGAAAACAAACCAAAAATTAGTCAGAAATTGGCCAGGAATTCTAGTTATTAGCTAGTTTCTGGCTAGTTTGACTGGCCAGAAACTGACAAGTTTGGGCGACGCTTGCTTTGCCAATAACTGGACAGTTAAACTAGTCATTTCTAACAAGATTTTGACTGATATCTGACCACTTTTTAATTATTTTTTAAAGAGTTTCTATCTAGTTTTTTAATTTTTTTATTTTATGAACAGTTTTTAAGCAGTTGATAACCATTTTCAAGGCAGTTTATGGCTAGTTAGTAATATATTAAACTCTTTAGGAATTTGATTATATATAAATTAAAAATTAGATATTACGAGATATTAGGAAATATTTACATGTAATATATAAGTTACGCATATCTTTCTCAACAGCTGCTTTTATATATTTATATTTTCTTTTTCGTTCTCTTGCTGCTGATAAAAGTACATCCATTTTACTTAAATTCTTTAAATATAAACTGCTCATGTGAAATACTGCCCAATATTTTTAGAATTTTTGCTGAACAGAAGCTGGACAACATTTACTTATTATTTTTCTTATCTAGTTCCTGATCAAAAACTGCTCATGAAATACTGCCTAGTATTTTCAGAATTTTTACTGGACAGAAGCTGGACAGTATTTACTTATTATTTTTCTTGTTTAGTTCCTGACCAAAAACTGCTCATGAAATACTGTCTAATATTTTCAGAATTTTTACTAGACAGAAACTGCCTAGTATTTTATTACTATTTTTTCGTGCATAGTTTATGGCCAGTAACTGATCACCAAACAATAGTCAGTATTATCTGGACAAGTTTTGAATAGTTACTGTCTAATTAATCCTACCCAAGAAAAACTATCCAGTATCTGGTCAGTGAGAGACCAGTTTTTCCTTGAAATTTTTCTACACACGGGTAGAGTAGAAATAAATAATTAGTATCATTTCAGAGAGATGTAACAGATTTATATCATGATTTTTAAGTTTTCAAAATTCAAATTCCGCAATCGAATAGTACTTTGTGTCTAGATATATTGGCTGCGTTCAGTAGAATGTTTATTTTGCAATTGTTGGAAGTTTTCTTAGCGCTGATTGGATTATACTTTTAGATCTAAAACTATAATCTAGTCAGGATAAAGAAAATTTCCAACAGTCGTAAAAAAATAAACGTTCTGCTGAACGCAGCCAATGCAGTTCAGAGTGCTTTCATCGCCAGTAAGTGGATATTTCATTCGGCAGCCTAATCGCGTTTACGTGCGGATGCTTTAATACTGCATCTTTAAACACGACAGCGGTTCTTTCGAGCCTTCGACGCGACAGAATTGCGAAACGTATAATTTATGAGCGTGCCGCGGCATACTGCGGCCGTTGTTGTAGGTGGCTGCTTGTATAATACACGTAGGTAAGCGGCAGCAACGGTACAACCACGGTGGAGAGGAGTGGCCATCGTTCATTGTTGCAGCAACAATGCACCGACATATGTCGCGACGGCGCGCTGTCCTTGCACCGCGCGCGATCCACGGAAAAAGAGAAGAGAAGGAAAAAAAAGGTGAGGAAAAGAAGGAGAAGAAGGAAACCGGGTCCCGGGTCTGTGCGTTGACCTTAATCATGAGAAGCTTTCCAGCCGCCCACTACGGCGCGGCGGCCCGATTACGCGAAAATAACATGCTTTCTTCGTCGAATCGCGTTGCATAACAGGGACACGAGCCAGTGCCAAGCGAGCCAAACGTCGCCAAGCAAAAGCAGTGCAATGAATGCATTATTTCACGCGGAGCAATATATCTCTCTCATTCGCATGGAAGATAAACTCGAGCGACGAGCAAACGATAAAATCAAGCGTATTCGATAACAGTTGAGTGAAAGTAATATAAATAATAAAAATTAACATATCGCGTAAATTTAATTTCATGTACATTATATAAAATAGTGGTCCATGGAATTAAATTTAATTTTCACAAAATTCAGAAAAGATTGAATTGAAGATCAATAATATATTCTCGATTAAAATTTCTATAAAAATTTCATATTATTGAATATAAAGAAAAAATAATTTTATTGAAATGTCTAAAAATTTAACTATATACAGATTTTAAAATAATTATGTAAGAAACTCAAACAAAAAATTTTAATATTCTAGCAACTAGCTTGAGTATTTAATATAATTATTTGGAGATTCATCAAAATTATTGTAAAATATTTAACAAGCGAATTTTTCATGTAGTGATAATAATTTTATTTCTTAGTTTTATATTGTTAGTATTTAAATGATTTTTGAATTTTATTCCAGGAATAACGGCGGACCGCTTGATTTAGACAGGATGCAGCGACGCTATCGCCACGCTTGTTTCGCGTATGCGCCTCATTGTTGCATAACACACCTCTCCTCCTCAAGGTTGGCTCCGCAAACCCAGTCCAGAGTTCCCGGGGACGTGTTACGCTTTGGGAATTACCGCACTCATTAGCGTACGAGAACAAAGCCAAAGTCCATGGGTACATTAACGTTTCCGGTCTCGACGTTAAAAAATCTCCTCTATCCTCTTTCAGGAGACATGTGCTAATTTTAAACAATGTTTTCGAGAATAAGAGAAACAACAAGCAGGAAACATGCCGATTTGTAAACGTAGGTTTATAATTTTTGCGGTCTGTATCTTTCATCGACAAATTTTTAGAGGAATGGTATCTCTTGTAGTGTATCCAATATATTAATTTTTTAGAAAAACAGTAGGTATAGAGGAAAGCCCCCCTATTATGAGATAGGGACTTAATATGAGATAGCGGCATTTCCGTTAAACTAGTAAACGCTATCTATTGGTTCCACATGAATTTATTGTTCTTGAATTGAAAACTATTTAGTGGAAAATTCATTATTAGATCGTGCCTGTAGTAGTTGCAAAAAAAGATTTTAGAATTTGGATGTCTTCAAGTTTCGTTGAGATGAGCTTTTAAACCTTGTTTATTATTTAATAAGTAAATATTTGACAATAAATTCTTCATGTGGTGATAGAGTGATCGTATTAATAGAAAAATACATGATATGTTGAATTGCTTAATTATAGAAGTTTATAGATTTGATGATCGTAAAACCGTAAGGCGTGGAAATCGTAATATGAGATACCCGGAGTATTTCTAATATGAAATAACCTATGCTCCTATGACGTAGTGAAAGTCGTTGCTGCAGTATAAATGTTATTGTACAATAATAAAAAGGACAATCGAAATAAACATCGGGTGCCTATTTCTGCGATGCTTGGTTCCAACTACCTGAAGACGAGTCAGCTAGATACAACGCATCGCATATTCATTTTGCACGTGCATTGGCTGTATTTATTTGTATTTTAGCAACATTAAATAAAGATTTTTAATTGCAATATTGATGTATTTTGCGTTTTATTATCGATTCTCGGGACATCTCATATTAGGAGCACAATTTTTGGACTTTGCGATTTACTCACTTTTTACATTTCTTTAATTTATAAAAAAAATAAAATTTGAATTAAATTTTACAAAGCATTATCTTAAAGCTTATTAAATTCCCTTCAAAATGACCTATTATTTTTTTTAATTCTGCCCATAGATTTCTGGCATTTATCCAAAATAAACTCAGTATCACATAATAGGAGCCTTTCCTCTAAATAATTTAAAAAGGACAGAATATTTCGGATTTTCCGGTTTCAAATGCAGTGAGATCTATGTAATACTTTTGGAAAGGCTTAATATTTCACATTCAACATTTATATTTTTCTTTTAATTTTAATGCCTCGCGACATAAAGTTACTTTAGATAGATCGAAGATAAATTCGTAATCATCATAAGTGGTACAAAAATAATTTTTTAAATGATAAATCGTCTATTCAAAGATCAATATATTAATCAAAAAATCAAAGAGATCTTATATCACAGATCGGCCTACTGCCACTAATGATAAGTGACACGTGTAATAGTCGTATTTACTGACACGAGCGGGATCCTCAAGGATCTTTAATCAACTAAATGATACTTCGTATTAGTCCACTTTGTGTGCCACCTTTAACCGCTATCTATTAAGCACATAATCCAACTGTGTGGGCAGAGAATGCGCAACTAGTTTCTATGCTATTGTTTAATTCTAAGGAACGTGACAATAATTTTACCATCGATTGAATTAAAATTTTCCACGGTATTATTGTTTTAATACAAAATTTGAGAACTATATTGTGTACATAATCGTCAATTTAAAACAACGATATTACAATGCAATGTTAAAGATGCGATAAATACGAGCGTTTATATTTTTTACATTGTACACCTAACTCTTTTACATTAAATTACTATACTGTAACTTATTTACGATACTTTGATGTAAATTAATGGAGAAACTAATAATATAGCATGTGACGTTCTCAGTTGAGTCGGTAACAAAACCGCCAAACGGCAATTAAATTGCACTGGAATTTATACATGCGGCAAGAAATCAACGAACTAATGAGATTTAATGATAGTGTCGAGAAATCACGTCTATCATGTAATGGAAACGGATGTCCACAGTTCGATTCCGCGCGTGTGGCTCCTCCTCTCCGGAGATGGTCGGGAGCATGTAATTGCTGTGACGAGGTAATTACCTTCCAGGTAATTGCCGTACAAGAAAACACCGATAGATCAGCGAACGGGTCCATTACAGTGGCGATCTCTCGTGTATCGAATTTACGTAAGCGTGAATTCCCATGGCGGCACCGAGAGAACTTAAAAAGGCTCGTGCGATTTATGCGATGCGTTACGCAAAAAATGAAAATGGAATGCGCGGTAACGACGAAATAAATCACGTCGACATTCCAATGTAAGTCGCGTTAGAAGTCATGGATAATTGAACAGCTGATGGATAGCAACTTTTTAATCCTGGGATTTTGTTTGAAAAACTTTCATGAAATATATGAGGTACATGCACGTCAAATGGAAAGCATACTTTGAAGAAATTCTCTAATAAAAGACATAAATTATAACAGAAAAGTCATTTATAATAATAAATTTGAATTTCTATTAAAATAAATAAGTAAATAAATTGCGTACACATTGCACGCGTATTTCCTCATTTTTATATGATTCCTTACTTTTCGTTTATCTCTTTTAAAAGGTATCTGTAAAAGCATTGGCAAGGTGTTACACCTGTGTACCTATCATCTATGCGCCTCGATGCCACGCTGTATTTTTAAAACGACAGCGTCGCGCGCATCGCGAATTATGAATTCCGAACTCGATCTTGCAGGCTGGTCACGGCGCAAATAAACCGTGTACGCTTTTCCGTAGGCCGAGCCTAAGGCTCTATTCCGAAATTTGACTTGCTAATAACACTTGCACGACGGCTGGTTGCGGTTAGTCGGTACACCGGTACTAGTACGCACGCGGACATGTCGGTGCTTTGCAAGTCTAATTCTGGCAACTCGCGCTTTGCCCGCACGGTTATTAATTACAGCGCCGCCTTTCACAAAGGATTCGCGGAATGAATTCCGGCATAGTTTTGGAAAATCCTCGAGGTAAACGAGCTGAACAAAGGAATCCGCGAAATCAGTCTTTCTGCAAGAAAATTAATCTGTATTACCTCGGTAGTCTAAAGGCTTAGGATGCTCGCACGGAATACAAGAGATCCGGGTTCGAGATAATATTTTTCGCAATAAGAATTAATTATTTACAAATTTTAATATGTCGTTCATCATTATTAACCCTTACTAATATGGGTAACTAGTGATCGAACAATTCCTGTTCGTGCAAATTTCTTGTTTGCAAAACAAGTGAATCTTTCGGTAATTATAAATTATACTACATTTTATTATTTTCCAAAATAAAGAGTCAATATTTATTCTAAAAAGTTGAAAGTACCTATGTTGGTGAATTTTCAGAGATTTTTTGAATTATTTTGAAGAGGTGAAAAAAACGAAGAGATTCTAGTGATTTTTTTACCTTGATGGTATGGATGAGGAAGCACCAAATTGTACATGGTACGGTAAGGGTTAAGATCGTTCCGAAGATGTGAATAAGCATCAAAAATTTGTTAAATTGCTAGTTAAATTTAACTCGTGATATTACTGCGGTAGTTTAGTAGAGTTAGCGTTTCAAGACCGAAAAATCATTTCGGCGTCATACGTTTCTAAGGACTACATACGTAGTATATACAGTGAGTACAAAAAGTATTCGTACAGAGAAAATATTTTTTAAAAAAACTTTATTTTTAAAAATTAAATATTATCCAATGAGAAATGAGTCATTGAATTGGTGTCGAATCGATATCGATACGATTTCAACACCAATTCAACGTCGATTCGACGTTTAATTGATATGATCATTTCTTGCTAATTAACAATTTATTCATAAAGTATAAAATAGACTGTATGTTTCTTAAAATTATATATCAAAAAGATGTGTATTAATTGTAGAAAATATATTATCTGAAAAATAAGCGAAAATTAAAAGTTCCATTGTTTAGATCAAAAAGTATTCGTACAGTCGAGAAATTTAGCTTATAATATCAGAAATACATGCGAAGCTCATTTGTATATGTCAGAACAGAATGTAGGTATTCATTGTATAAAATTGCTAATTAATGTTTATTTTCTACAAATAAGACCTTTTTTATAAAAAATTTTCTTGTTACAAATACTTTTTGCTCTCACTGTAAATTCACATAAGAATCATACCATACAAGCATTAAGATCCAGCTAGACCGTTTAAGACTTGATTTCTATAGTTTGTGTTATTACACATATACGGTCCTATAATATATTATATTGTAAATCTGTATTCTTCGAACGATCGGGATCGCACAGCGAATGGCGAAATGTCTAGTGCTTTATCGCAGTACAACACCACACGTGCGTGTTTCTTGTCCTACATGACCTACATGAATCATCCCGTATATAAACGTATCGCAGGACTTGTAAAAATAATCTCAAATAACATCGTCACACGCGCTAATTTGCGTCAGAGAAAATTGCGAGAAGACGGCACCACTTAGCGCGGTGAATAAATAAACGAACGCTGTATCGATTGGGAAAATAATCATCGTGAGCTTACCTGCATCACGATACTGCGTTTCGTCGCTGACCTTGCCGATCTTGTAGTTGCGTGCAGTCACACAACAACAAATCTTAATATTTTATAATAAAATTCTAAAATTTTAAAATTTTAAAATTATAAAATTGTAAAATTCTACAACATATTTTATATAAAGTTTTATGATATATTAAAAAAATTTTTTCAATTCTTTAAATTTTTTAATTCGTAAAATAATTCTTAAAAATAAATAATTGCAATTAGGACTCGTTGCAAATATTGGAATAAGGAGACATTTATTACTGATCGCATATTCTCGTAGCTTTGCACTCTGTGAAATGTCAGTCATTGCATTTTCTCGCATATACTTTCAATGGGCGTATGATTATGATGGGTTTATCCTCGGGTTTATCGAGATCTGACAACTACTGTTACAGTGTTACCATATGTGTCCCATTATGCTATCCCATTATTTATATCAATTATTACGTCTGTCCACTCACGAAGTGTCCAATGCGACCTAGATAGCATAGGAATGACTTATAACAATCCAAGACAACCGCTGTGAGAATCCAAGATATATCGTGACTGCAGATTGATCGATTCGATTTTTTCGTCTAATGCACATAAATTATAATAAATCTTTTATCCGTTCAATAGTTAATCAAGATAAGATCTTAAATGGCACTTTGTTTATCTTTTTATTTAGTCTTTCTTTGTATAATACATCATTCAACTATATCTTGTAAATATTTTCAAACACTCCTATTATATTTTTATTAAACAGTACATGATTTAATAGATTATATAATTACGAGTCACATATTAAAAGAAAGAACGAGAAAATGTTTTCGAATATATTTATATAGAAAATAAATATAATAATAGGGCATATAAGAGAGTCAACATTAAATTAAATTATATATTAAAAAACGAAATATTACATGTTTCGGTCTTTTAATTAGACCCTCTTCAGATATTTACATACCTGAATACAGATAGTAACATTTTTATATGTAAATATCTGAAGAGGGTCTAATTAAAAGACCGAAACATGTAATATTTCGTTTTTTAATATATAATTTAATTTAATATCGACTCTCATATGCCCTATTATTATATTTATTTTGTATTATTATCAAGAGTCCTTCATTATTATTGTTAATATTTATATAGAATTACAATAAATCAATGTATTAATTTTATTTGAAAGCAAGATTGCAAAAAAATAATATAAATTAATAATAAATCAATATAAATATCAAATCACAGATTGAACTTGTGAAGGTTATAAAGAACGACCTCAATTCCTTTCACGATGCCAGACACGGTAGTGACGAAACACTTTTGTAAACGCGCCAGAACCACCGATTTTCCGTGATTATTTGGGATTCTGGCGGACGACGGTCCTGCGTGAACAGAACTACATAAACACTCGTCTAGAGAGCGGCTTTACAACTTTGCGTGCGAAATCTCCTTCACGAGATCCGCAATCACGCGAGCAGGAAGAAAGAGAAAGGCGCGTTAATCGATAAATAATCGACCAAAGTCTCGCATGGGAAAATCACCGTAGAAAATCATTGCAGCTTTGAAGACATTATACAGGAAAATAACAAGACATTATACGGGAAGAAATAATCTCACTTAAAACATTTCCAAGATTAACTATCTTGTTTTTAAAAATAAAGTTAATACAAATAAGTAATAATAAATCTTTTTCGAATTAAATAAAATATAATCATAAGTTTATTATTATTTTTTAAAATTTAATATATCGATTGAAGATATATTGGCTGGCAGAATTTTTAACTTAATTACAAAATATTAAAAATTATTATCGCAATTATGCCATCCGTTTGTTACCCATTTTTTGTGCCGAGTTCGTTAACAATTCAAAAAACAGAAACGCGTTTAACACGGGATCGAGTCTGACTGGCAGCAAGTATAATCTCGAGTTTCCTTACGACATTGTACAAACAGAATGATGAAATGCCAAACTAATGCCAAGAGCATCTTTGTTATTCGATTATTTCAGACCTGGCATTAAGAGATCGAAAGCGATCGTCTTGAACTCTTCCAAGAAACTCCATCTGTCATATCATGAGAAACATTCTTGATTCTTTATTCGATTGTCATTACATATTATTCTTTGTTTTTGATAGCTGATATGATGATATTATCAAATTATCAAATCTTGGTATAATTATCGTTAAAATTATTTTTAATATTTATAATTATATAGAAAAACTGTAATATATAATTATATAAAATATTTTATAGCAACTTTATCTAGCATTTTTTAAATCTTCATTCTTTCAATAATTTTCCCTTACTTTAAAAAAGTATACTGTTATTTAATTCTATAATTAAGAATAGCTAAGTTCAAATAAAATTTGTGATTTGAAAGATCTATATTTTTTAAACCTACATTTTCATATTTCAAATATTGACTCTACAACTATTGTATTTCCCAAAAGAGAATAAATCTTTCTCTTCGCTTTATTTCCTACGATAATAATAATCCTAACAACGCATCGTTATATATATTACTGTTCATTAACTAAATTCTAATTTATTTTTATTGGATAACATATTTACTTTCGTTTGCGTTGTTCGTTTAAGAGAAATAAGTATCTGTTAAAAGTATATACATGGTTCCGTTTATTTCGCAATGCGTTGACGTCTTTTCAATAAGGCCACAAGCGTGCAATTTCAATTCCGTATGCTGGCACACTAGGGAGAAGCACGATAAGAGAAGCACGATACATATACCGGAAACTCTGGCATGACGTCCGAACCGACGCAGCCCACGTGCCCCTCAAGAAACTTTACATAACACTAAAAGAAAGAAAGAGATAGAAATGGGAATCAAGAAAGAGAAAGTAAGAATGGAGAAGATATATTATATCTTTTAAATAGTAAAACTAATAAGCATTCATATGCTCATATTTATAAATTATTTGTACGTATAAATTCATTCAAACCTTTTTCCACATAATACCGAGTATAATACTTTTCATATAAAATAATAATAATATTATATTATATTTAAATTTAATACCATATATTATAAAATTATATAATATTATATATCAAATTTATATTTTAAATATTAAAATTTATCAAAGGCAAGATATAAAAGCCAAATTGTTTCTTGGAAATATCTATAATTATTTACACGTATTCATAAACGAAAGAGAAAAAGAAAGAGAGAGACAGAATCCCAGTCCAAATCCTTTAAATAGACGATTCGCCTTCTCTCGTCGTGGGACGGCGTCTATTTCAGTATTACTTTGACTCTCGAAATAAAACGTATGATTCATACCGTTCTGTCGGTAACAACTGCAGTGGCGATTAATACTTTCCTTATTATTACTACCAAATGCAATTTCTTTATAACTTTAGCTAATTAAAGTTTGGAACGTTCTTGGAGTAATTTTTTCAAAATGGTTTAATACTATTATGACATACTATATTTAATACTATTAATAGTTTAATAACTTCACAATAATTTTATAGAACAGTATTATAACAATGATTGTATGCTAGTTTCATCATTTTATAATTTGCTAATTTTATAATTAATATTTTTAAAATAATTTTATAATAAATGACTCCGAAGTATTTTTGCATTTGCAAAAAATGATTTGTTATCTATAAAAACTAAACAGCAATGACACATATTTGATAAAATAGAATGTTGTGTTGATTAGATCTAATTATTATCTATGTCAATCAAAGTCGGCTATGTGTCATAATAGTATATCAATAGGCTTGTTCTTTATCGAAGAACTCACTGAACTGATGCACACAGTACAATAGTAAAATAAACTATACTTAATATCAACTATAGTTTTAAAAAATATAATAATTACTAAAGTTAATATTATATATAAACTATTACATAATATTTAATACAAACTATATTTATAATATTTAACTATATTTCAATGTTTTGCATCGGTGTGCATTAGTTCAGAGAATTCATACATCTGCCTAGCTGGCCCCCGCTTAACCACATCTTAATGAATAAATTACATAATAAAGTGCTATTATGCGCTCTCAAAATTCGCAAAAAAAATTTTTGCGCACATTTCGTTTAGCTAAAAAAAATTTTTTTGTGAGAGGCTGAGTAGGCTGTCAGTATTACTATAATAATCGATTTGGAAAATCAAATACATAGGATTTATGCGCTATTTATGCGCTTTCATATTCACATAGTTTCAATTTTTGCGCTGCATCCTTTAAGACACTTCCCCCTTGGAGCAAACAGCCATATTCATTCCTAAGTTGTTTAAAATTGCAAAATTATACTATTTAATTATGCAAAACAGAAAGAAGTTAACAAATAAAACAAAAGTATTACTACTCTTATTTATTATATTTACCATTGTATCTTTGATCTGCCTTCTCCAAAACCCTTTTACATTATCATCTCTAATCTTTTAATAGAAACACAATTGCTTGGAATTCGTAGCGCATAAATCGAAGTTATATTTTGTATAGTTAGATAGCATAATTTTGCAATTTCAAACGACCTAAGGAAGAATATGACTGTTTGCTCCAAGAGGAAAGTCCCTTGAGGGTTGCAGCGCAAAAATCGAAGATATATTTTACATAGTTAGATAGCATAATTTTGCAATTTTAAACGATTTAGGGATGAATATGACTGCTTCAAGAGGAAAGTGCTTTAGGAATGCAGCGCAAAAATTGAAACTATATGAATATGAAAGCGCATAAATAGCGTATAAATCCTGTGTATTTGATTTTCCAAGTCGGTTGTTATTAACACTGACAGCTTACTCAGTCCCCCAAAAAAAATTTTTTTTAGCTAAACAAAATAAGTGCTAAAATTTGTTTAGCGAATTTTGAGAGAGCATAAATAGCGCATTATTATATAATTTATTCATTAAGATTTCGTTGAGTGGGGGGCCCAGTTAGGCAAACGTAGAATTCATCGATAAAGAACAGACTTAATGTATCAGATGGAAAAAAAACACTATCGATCATGAATTAATTAATATCAATGCGAATGTCGAGAACTGAAATCGAAAAACAGGATCGGATCTCGCCTTGAGACACGATCGCAATCAAATTTATTAAATCGACTTACTTGTAAATTTTATATGCAAAAAATAAGAGAAACAGTAACATGAGACGTGAAGAACATCGCAACGTTGTCACGCACATCCTGCACGTGTTTATGTGCACCTGCATGGGCACTACTACATCATTTAAATATAGTCGATAGGTAAGCGTATAAATCCTTTTAAGCGTTAAAAAACTTAAATCTTTGCATGATCCAGATTTATCAATCTTCTAATTAATTTTAAGAGCACAAATAAATAAATGTCTCTCTGAAATAAGAATGATTACTAAGAAACCTTGTACCTAATTTCATTAAATAATCTTATTAGAAATCTTGTAATTTAAATAAATATCCTAAATTACACGCATTAATCAACTTTTCAAAAAGCAAATACAGAATATTAAGAATGTATTATTTAAACAATATTATAAAAAAAGATATTTCGTATGATGTAATTTTTAAATCAAATAATTTCATCCTAATTTAATTCAAATTTTCTTTTCCATCCCTAATTAAAAAAGTATCTAAACAGAAAATGGGAATGCTATGTGGATGGATGAAAAATTCAAATCGTGGAGAGTCGATTTGTAACCGGTCAAGCGTAATCGCTTTAAATCACGTCCGGTCGCCCACGCGAGAGTGAGCGTGCATGCATGTAGTATGCGCACGAATGAAACGAAACGGGTGAGCACGATTTCATTCATGCGCGACCCACTTAAATTTCATTCAACGATCGGCACGGGCCTCCTTGCCGTTATACCTATCCTTTCTCTCAAACGTGGTATGTCTTTGCTCTCGAAACTGCGGAATTGCGAGTAAGCGAGATATCTCTCCGTTCTCCAAAAAATTCCATCTGAAAGTCTTCGTTTATGCAATTATTCCTGTTAATCTAATTTGTTAAAACAAAATATCAACAAAATATTTTAAGATGTACGCCAAAAATTCTCAATTAAAGTTTATTTCTATATTAACAAAATTAATTTAAAAAAATGACAAAGTTAAAAATACATTCCGAATTTATATTAATCTTAATAAATATCTTGATAATTAATTTTTCTATGATAAAACCTTGTATGTATATTTATGTGTTTCTGTGTAGCAAAGTTTCAAATTATTTGGTCTTGTCTGAAAAATACGATCATATTAAATTAACCTAAGCCTCAAATTCGGTAGATGAAAGAAAAGAAATTTATAGATAAATAAAAATAAAATTATTAGAAACTATTATATTAAGATTAATAGAATATAATTATTCTATTTAAAATTTGATAAATTAATACTAAATACTACTAGAAAACTTTAAGAATCTCCTGTTTCATTTACATCTGCAAATTCAATATTGTTCGTTTGTTACCGACGCAACATTCTCAACAATATATTCAAACTTCGTCTGTCTCGACTTTTACCATGGTGACGATAAGACAATGTAGACGGGATTTGATAATCGCGAGTCGTCTTATAATTAGTTGCTGATAATGTCAACAATATTCGAGAACGTGGTGCAGATAACTGGAGGTTTGTTTACAGACGTCGAGACGACGATCCATGCAGTGGTTTCATGCATGTTCAATGTCTAAATTTTCGATAAGACGAATAATTTAGCAATAAATAGCACCTCTAATTTCTTATTGCTTGATTTTTCAATTGTTCAATTTCTACATTACAATAAAAAAAGTAATAAATAAATATTAAAAGTAATAAAAAAATATCTGTCAATGAAATCCATAAAATAGATAAATAAATAACAATGTTACCTCTTTCTCCTCGTATTTCTTTACTTTTAGGTATTCTCCATTAAAACTTAACTCTAGTTAACAACAATATCCTTAATAACGTTTTAAGTATCATTTAATTTAAAAATTATTTATTTAATTAAAAATTATTCAAAAAAATATTAAATAATTTTTTTTAATAATTTGAAATTAATCATTAAAAGTAATCAAATCAATTTAATAAATTACATAATAAAACTGCTCTTTATACCTATAATATAAACATAAGCATTAAAAGAATATTTTAATAATATATTTTTTTAAATAAATTATTCGGAGTAATAAATTTTTCATAATAAAGAAGCAAAAGCTGACAGGTAATATATAAATTACAATATCCAATAATATTATATTCGAAGATATTTCCGTTTATTCATTAAATAATAGCAACCGCAAATTTTTCAAGACTGTGCAGAGAAAGAAGCATATTACTGACCACACTCGATTGAGAAATTCGGGATCGATGAGATTGCAAATCACTGAAGCGTGGTTAATCGCTGATAATTATGGTGATAATTACGATTGCGCGTGAATTTTTCATAGTTATCTGTTATGTAGCTACTTTCACTGTGTCGTCGATGTGGCAGCCATTGTGCATAGCCGCAACATCTCTCGAGAACCGGTATTTCCCGAGTGCGATTTGCATAAACTATCACGGCTCTCCGGAAAATGCATTCCAACCATTTAAAATAATTATTTCCACATTTTTTTCGTCTGAGACACTGCAATTTGTCGTTATTAGCAGCGCTATTATTTATTTTTTCCGCAATTTTCTCCGCTTAAATCCCGCATAGATCGATCAAACACATAAAAACTCGAACTCTCGACATGATCAGTCTTCACTCTCACAAGAGAAGTCTCATCTACCATGGCTACTTATAATAGAACTTGTAATTCTATTATAATATTAAAGACAATCAGAGACTCATTTTATTGTTATACACATAGCAATCCGATTTATCCGCCACTAATAATTACCATTCAATAACAAATCGTGATTTCATAATCAGAAAATACTTGGTATATTCTACTGCGTCGATAATTACGCGTTGTATGCAATAATGCCTTTAAATTTAAACTGCGTTAATCATATATTGCAATTTTTGATCAATAATAAATTACAATTATTTTAAGAAAAATATTCGCATTTTCGTACTAAATTTTTTTCAAATATAATTGTAAAAATTAATTTAATCGATTTAATCTAAATGTTTCTAATGTCTAAACATTATTATAATTAATTTTAACATTATTGATTTTATAGATTTTTTCATCTTTATTCAATCTTTATGAGCTATTATGAGCAGCTTAAGCAAATATTAATTATTAAAGCAAACGTCGATCGTATCGCTGAAAAAAATCGAATTCATTACAACGTATTGCCCGTGCTAAATGGAAGCTCAGATAGAAGTTTATCTGATCGCATGTTGCGTTACAACGTTCAATCAGCGTTGCATTAATGCTCACCAATGCAACCTTTTAAGCCTCACATCTCTCATTAGTATAATTTCAGACTGCGCGTTAAAATCGCCACGCAGTTATGTCGAAGGATCGTCATTGTTCGTCGACGATAATCGTTACTGGCAATCAAGAGATTGAGACTTGATATGCAAGATCTCCTTGATTTCTGTTTCTCTTTTTCTCTTTGAGACACATTTCTTATTCGAAACATTTGGCACATATAATCTTGTCATCGTTACATGATTTATGCATTAATGGTTAGGTATATCGACGCCACACAAGATCAGAATCTCGTGGCTTTAATGCCGAAGATAGAACATAAAGCGCAGATTAGGTCGAGAAGGTCGAATTACTAATCGGCTTTCCTTCCATCGATTTATCATCGACGGTGCGCGACAGACCACTTATCATTAATTATAACAGCTGGTGTTTACAAGCTACTAAGATAATTTCACTCCTTTCATTAATGTGAGATTTATGAGAAGAGGCATTTGACATTGATTAATAATTTTATAATGCTAATACATTGAAAAGCATTACAATATCATAGATTTTGGAATTTAAGATATTCAAATAAAAGATCGAAACTTGTGTGCGTAATCAGAAACATAAATCCATACAATCATTATTTGATTATTAATTTATTGAATTCGTTTCAAAAAATTACACATCATAATGCAATTATTTTATAAATATTCTATATTACATCTGTCATATCTCCTATTTTTGTTATTAGTTAAGAAAGTTAGAAAAATAGGAGATAATTTCTTAAAGAAATTTATTATTTCAGTGTTAAAAATTTTTTCCATTACCATCGCAAATTATTTTAAATGGCTCTCTCAAATAAGATTTATGAAGTCTGAAATGTCCATATGAATAAAATCACTCGTCAATCACAACTCTAATCCGCCATTCTCTTTGGTGTTAAAAGTCATGTAACAATCTCATACACGCATCGTTCATAAAACGACACGTATAATTTCATAACGCTCGCAAGGAGTAACCGAGGAAAAATTGTCATTAACGTTTAGTCGTCGTTTCCATCCCGAATCTCATAAATAATTCAAGACGCCGCGGGCGCGATCTTTATTAGTTTCACGTAAAAAAGAAACGGAAAAGTAATAACGATGAAAATGTCGGCCAAGGCTGACGTCGCCGCCAGGCGTGGGCGGCATGTTTGCAACGTTAAATGCGCGTTAATGACGCATTGCCGGCGGCTGCATCTGCCGATTTTGAAAAATCCCCGACGCCGGTAGATCTGCATAATAGTAGACGTCGTTGCGCAGATGCAGAAAAAAAAAATTATGACTGGCGCGCGCCGTTTCTGTTTGTTATCGCACACGATAACGTCTGCATTTCGTGAGTCAATCGTTTCGCAAATATCACGAATATTGCGCATATAAAATAAACCAGATAAAAATAACACCCAAAAAATATAAAAAAAATTATAAATTCTATTAATGATGTTAAAATAGAATTACATGATAATTGAATACATTAAATTAGTCCTTCATCATCGAACAAAATTTTCTCGTGTTTAAAATAATATATTTTTTGAAAAAATTTTAGACATGCATGCATGAAACATGCATTAGTTTTGCCATTTGGATATTTTTTTGTATTAGAAGATTTCGTTAGTATTAACGTACACAAAGGATTAGTCGAGACTTATTGAGCTCAATCTTAGGAAGGACGGTCTTAATCTCTTTGTCACAGAAATATGACAAATAATTGTTTAGTGCAGAAATGCGCGTTTAGTGCAGAAATAAATTTTAAATGATAAGTAATGGAAAATTTAAAGAATTATTTTCGGAATTTACGTGACTGATGCAAACAGATAAGGAAATTAATATCGTGTATGCTAAAATATCGAGATTTAAATTGTAAATTTATCGGTCGTGTACAGAACTCATTCGTTATCGATAATCTGTAGTGGGCGAGTCATTATCATGTCACACGTGAAAAAAGCAAATTGACCGGCGTTAATAACAAATCGCCGTCGGTGATTTTTGAAAACACGCACGCCGTTCACATGTCGATCTGTATAGGTCGTTACATTAGATATTCCAAGGAAACATCGCAATTGTACGTGTAACTCTAATTCACGATTTTATTCAATTATAGTATGCGGACACTCTCTCTCTCTCTCTCTCTCTCTCTCTCTCGGCTCGTTCTAGATCATAAGGCTGTTCGGTCAATTACATTTGCTATAATCATGACTGATACGATCTATACGATTTAAATTCTAATACTTTAACTTCAAAATATTTAACTATTTCTCATTGATTATATATGAGATGTACCGTAGCCAAATATTTAAGTGCAAAAATTGTGAAAATGCGTTTTATTATAGGTACAAATTGGTTTTAAGTGCTGTGTTCTATCACGAACCAATATTTTGTGTTAGAAAATATTGTTGCAAGCCAAGAAAAATGAATAATGTACTTCAAAACGTTGTAAGTTGTGATTTTTACTTGGACCGAATACTTTTTTTATTTACATTTTTATATGATTTTACAACCTTTTAAAATTTTAACAATTTTGATACAATTTTTAAAAAATTGGAAATACTTAATTAAAAATGTTTGTAGAGACTGATTGCTCTTATCTTTAGTTATTACGGTAATATATTCTGTAGAATTTTTAAAATGAGTTTTTGGAAGAGGAAAAAAAAACATTTATTTTCAAGAAAATGAATGTTTTTTTCTCCTCTCCTAAAAATTGGAAAATGCAGGTACTTATAACGTTTTACCGTGGCACGTCTCATATAATAACTGAAAAATTTTGCTTTCAATTTTGCAAACAGATATTATACAAATAGATTTCAAGTGTAAATAATTTTTAAACGCAAAAATATATTAAATATTTTTAATTGTAAAATACATAGATATTTAGCAAATTTGATAGAAAAGTTTGTAACAAGTTAAGATGCTATTTCATAAAATTCATAATTTAGTTAATTGTCGTATTGATTTTTTTATACATAACGTATGAACAGATGACTTGCATAATCCTTGTATCGTCGTGGTGACATGAGTTTGTCTTGTAAATATTGATTATGACTTGACATAGCAATGCTCAGTCTTCACGCATTTATCGTCGACAATTGTAATCGCGAGATTGGATAATTAAGTCGTAAAAAAGGTAGTCAAGTTTCGTCATCAGATAACAATAATTATAGACGAACGCATGGAAAAATATCCGGTGGTTACTTTTTTTTACCAGTGGTTAAATCGTCAAAGTGGCTAAAAAAAAACGTCTGCAAAACCGGAAATAAGTATTGACCCTGAGACAGAATAGGTGTGTGTTATCGCAATCGTCTCGCCCGGGGTTTTTCCGAATGTTTGATTATCAGTTTGTAAACGAATGAAGACAGATTAAGTATTAACAATCTACAAAGTTGAATTCGATCCATCTTTTATGTATATTAATATAATACAAAATTTTATAATATAAAAAATATCATCGAAATGGCCAAACTTATCTTTATGTATGTTTCATGCATGCATGTTTAATATTTAAAAAAAAATATATATATATACATATTTTATGTAAATGTAAGTACATCTATCAAAATTCTCCACATAATACGTTTTGATATTGAAACCACCGATATGTTTTTTAGCTCCTCCCCCCTCTTCTCCCTTCCCTCATTCTATTCTTTTTTTTTCATTATTTCTTTATGAAGTCACGGCAGTTTTTTTTACCACAAACAAAAACAATTTAATAGATCAATTAAAAATTTGTGAACATAAAAAAAACGTTATTGCACAGAAAAAATGTTATCTTTGTCACAATCGGAAATAATGATAATTTTCGCCCATCAATACATTTTATTGCGATAATCATAAGTATATCTTTATAGTCATAACCATTAAGATATGCCAATCGCGACTTTTGTCTAAGCAATCGTTTTTTCCGTGTAGTATGGTACCAAAGACATAGAGAACGGACTGCGCGATCCGTATCTAAGTAATGTATCAAATGTGGTCGACAATAATGAGAGAGAGGGACCGTGGGAGACGGCCAATCTCTCTCTCATTCTCTCTCCCATTACATCATTGAATGGAAAAAGATAGAAATAGCCGTCTACCACAGTCCTTCTCTCTCATCCCTATCGACCATTTTGACACACGGATCGCGCAGTCCATTTTCTATGTCTTTGGATGCGTTTAGCAGAAAAAGCAGCTTTGCAACTGTGTAAAATTCTTTAATATATTCTCTCATCCCTATCGACCATTTTGACACACGGATCGCGCAGTCCATTCTCTATGTCTTTGGATGCGTTCAGCAGAAAAAGCAGCTTTGCAACTGTGTAAAATTCTTTAATATGATTGGTTTATACATTTAGATTCAATGAGGAACTAAGAGCAAGACCAATCATATTGAAGAATTTTACAACAGTTGCAAAGCTGCTTTCTCTGCTGAATGCAGCCTTTAATATGATACGGATTTGAATTAAAAGTCTGTTCTTTTTCCACCCCAAGTTCTGAACTGATATACACTGGTGCAATAAGTTAGAGTGAGTTACAGTTTGTGACAGTTATAGTTTGTTTCATTCTAACTTAATTCCGTGTGATTGTGTACGCGTGAATTTAGACGCAAGTCGTGTAATGTGAACGCAAAAATGTTCTGTCTCACGCACGAACGACGCCGATAAGTCTCCCGTGAAGGTGAAAGGAAACTGCATGTTTTAAAGCTTATAAGGAAGAGAACCGGTTCCCTCTCGCGCGTTCGCAACACGCCATGCGTTGCATCAAGAAATACGCTCACATTTGCCTTCTCAAAAAAAAAAGTTTGAGATCATTAAAAATGCGAAACGATGTCACGCGAGAAACAAGATTTGGATTTCACAAATGCTTCGCTTTCGACTACCGCTTTTAAATGATATTGATAGTTAAAATCAGTAATAAAATCCCCCGTCGCGTATAAGACGTACACTAAAAAAAAAAAAAAGATATTGTATCGACAGCATTATTTTAATTGAAAATAATCTTGTTGATTTAACAACAGTATTAATAAAACAAACAAAATTTTATTAAAACAAAAGAATGACGTACATTTGTTTTAATAATAGTGTTATTAAATTAAAAATCCGAGAAAAAAATGTTTCATATATAATTATATATTGGATAAAAAGTAGGAAAAAAATTAATATCTGTGTCAATTTAAGAAATATTTGTCATGAAGCAATGCATGCGTATGAATAATGATAAAAATATCATCTTCTTTTCTTCGTACTTAGTTTCTTGAGATTTTATACGATTTTAATAAGAGTTAAGAGAAAAAAAAAGAAAAAATTATATCAAAAAGCAATCTACTAGATACCTAATGTTTAATATTTTTTAATTGTTATAATATTGGCTCGGGGAAAAAGTTTCTTCATATTAAAAAAATTTTTTTTACAAAAGTTTTTCATTTGTTGCAAAATTTTCGTTACAATTATATCATTCGCTAGAGTAAAATTTCAGCTTTAAGAATTTGTTTTTAAAATTGCGGTATGATGATTTTTATCAGAGTTATGAGCAATCAAAGTCAGAATGCTCCTTTACTTAACTCGCAAATAATTCAGGAACAAAAAAATCATAGGAACATTAAAAATAAATGATTTTGTAGGGAAAGTTTCAAGCTTTCACGATAGGTCAAAAGTTTTCGTAAATTTTTTAGGCACGTGAGAGACTCCCAAAGTGAAAAGAAAATTTTTCATCTTTTTCAGCTCGTAGTTTTTTAAATGTAAAAATTACCAAACTCACAGAAATTCAAAAAATATAGTAACCTTTCGAAAGTAGAGAGATTTCAAGTTTAAAAACCCTTTTTTTAAATTGAAATTTCGTTCATTTTTAACGAAGATATTGTATACAATTTTGAATTAAAAAATACGAAGAAACTTTTTCCCCGAACCAATATAGTATTTCGACCGAGATTTAAACGTACCAATCGATTCCTGTAATTCAAAGGAGCATCGTGACCGATGTTCCTCCGGAACTGCTTGGCAGTCCTCGGTGGCGCTGTGGTACGCATCTTCTACTTCGGTTTCTTCAATCTCTCTTTCCCGATTCACCGCCGGTCATCACACACGGCGCGCAACGAGCTGTCGATTAACCGACTTATATTAATAAATTTCCGGCCACACAAACGCACGCACTTTGGCCATACTAAAAAAGTAATAGCGATTGCAGTACACCCGGTAATCTTGTAAAAATATCATCCTGTCCGTAAATCTTACCGCGTATCTTTCGCCACAGACATCAAAGCACTGATCCCATAAATAATAGCGATGAAGCACCTCTGTCAGCGACGCATAATTCGATGGAGCGAAAACGTCAGGAGCAACAAACGTACGCGTGCCTTGCGCCAGTCGCGCCGCTTCGTAACGATAGTGTTACGTCACACACACATACACACTTGGCTGTTGTGCGCACTCGCGTCTTCTCCCTCTCTCGCGCGCCAACGTATTCCGTTCCGCTGCGAGCGTTTACGAGATTCGAAAATCGAGAATACGGCCTATCCCCTCCTGCTATTCCCCACGCACGCAACAGGCGGAGAAGCCGGAGAACGCGACGATCACTTCACACCGAATCACTGCGGTCGAGCGTCGCATCCGATAGCATCGAATACGCGCGATACGCGCGGTACCATCGCGTAACTGACACCGAAAACTCATCGATTCTTACCTCGATAGCTCGCACGACTAACGAATAATGACACACATTTTTTGCAACGACGAATTAGCTCGATCATCGACCAGCGGATGAACCCTGACGCGAGGCTCGATTGCACGTCATCCCCGAACGAGAGAATCGAACAATTTCGTCTCTTCAACGTGGCCGCCGGCATCGCACTGAAGCCAGCGAGTTCGCTCCGCTCTCGCGGCTCACTTCACTCGACTCGCTTCTCGCCGTGGTAATTCGCGTTCGAATTCTCGACTTCGGACTTCTTGGCGCCCGTCCGACGACTAACATCGCCTACGTCGTCGTCGACGTGATTGGCATGCAAATGCGAATAATTACAGAGAAGCATATACAACGCGTATTTAGAAATAAAAATGAGAATGTTCTTCCGGTTAGATTGCCATAATAATTGGTGATTTCTGAAAACGCAATTCGCGTTTCTATAAATGATGCTATCTATGCTATTAATACGCGTTTCAATATATGGATTGACTTCAATCTCGATTTAACTTACTCTTCATCTATCCCTAATTTTTACATTTAGAAAAAGATGAAAAGTAAGTTATGTATCAAGATTAAAATCAATCTTCATTGATAATAATGGGTATTAAAATTCTAGATATGTACTATTTACAAGAATATAGCAAACGCCATTTTTACCTAACTATAGTACATCCTTTGCGCGCGCTACGCGCGCGCTCGTCCATTATACTCCCCTTTTAGATATTATGAAATATAATA
>NW_017296741.1:155628-158434 GCF_001594075.2 Trachymyrmex cornetzi | reverse complement strand
TTATTCCAAAAAAGCAACATTTGCAGGAAGTTTTACTCCATTATTTTATTTTAAAGAAAAGTGCTGCAGAATCGCATCGTTTGCTCGTAGATGTTTACGCGATGGAGCATGCTCCATCGAAAACCAGTTGTAAAGAATGGTTTCGGCGATTCAACAGTGGTGATTTTGACGTGCGTGACAAAGAACGCGAAGGTGCACCGAAAAAATTTGAAAATGCAGAATTGCAAGCATTACTCGAAGAAGATTCATGTTTATCGCTCGATAGGTTAAATGTTGATAGATCCACTGTTGGAAAACGTCTACACGCAATGGGAATGGTGCAAAAAGAAGGAAATTGGGTGCCATACAAATTGAAAGAGAGAGATATGGGAAGACGTTTGGTCATCTGCTTCGTCAACGACAACAAAGGAAGGGTTATCTACATCGTATTTTGCCATACAAATTGAAAGAGAGAGATATGGGAAGACGTTTGGTCATCTGCTTCGTCAACGACAAAGGAAGGGTTATCTACATCGTATTGTAACTGGCGATGAAAAATGGATCTACTACGATAACCCTAAACGCTTGAAAGCATGGGTGATGTCATCAACGCCAAAACGAAATATCCATGCTTCGAAGATTATGTTGTGCATCTGGTGGGATCAGAGAGATGTTATATATTATGAGCTGCTCAAATCGTTCGAAACCATCACTGGCGATCGTTATCGACTACAACTGATACGTTTAAACCAAGCTTTGAAAGAAACGACCGAAATGGGACAATAGGCACAACAAACTGATTCTGTTACATGACAACGCTAGGCCACACGTTGTAAAACCAGTCAAGAAATACTTGGAAGGAATAAAGTGGGAAATTCTGCCCAACCAGCCGTATTCACCGGACATTGTTCCTTCAGATTTTCATTTGTTCCGATCCATACAGTCGGCCCTTTCTGGAGAACAATTCAATTCTTATGAAGATATCAAAAAATGGTTTGTTGAATGGATCGCTTCAAAAGAAGCGAAATCAGATTTTTTCATTCGAGGAATCCGTTTATTACCGGAAAAGAGGGAGAAAGTTGTCGCTTCCGAAGGAACATACTTTGAACACACTTATATAGATTTGTTTAAATAAACACATCTTTATCTTTTCAAAAAGGGAGGAAACTTATTCCCATATCCAATAACATAAACAATTTTATAATACAATTATTTATTATCGAACGCTATTGTTATCATGGTACATGTTGCTTTCTTCTTTCTCATCATTTGCTCAGGATTGTTCCGTCGGAATTTTCGTTTACTCACCCTTAGTTCAAAAATTATACGAAATTTAAATTTTGGGGGAGCAACTTCACCCTGGTCCTCGAAAATTAAAAAATCGAATACTTTTTTTTGCATTCGATTGCTCATCGTTTGCTCACGGTTACTCCGTCGGAATTTTGGTTTTCTCATCCTTAATTCAAAAGTTATACCAGATTTAAATTTTGGGGGCCAAATTCACGCTAGCACACCAGGAATAAAAAATCGAATATTTTTTTCTGCATTCGTTTGCTCATCGTTTGCTCATGATTGCTCCGTCGGAATTTTCGTTTGCTCACACTTAGTTCAAAAGATATACGAAAATTAAATTTTGGGGGGGCAAGTTCACGCTAGCCACCGAATATTAAAAAATAGAATATTTTTTGGTTTCATTCGTTTGATCATCGTTTGCTCACGATTGCTCCGTCGGATTTTTCGTTTGATCACCCTTAGTTCAAAAGTTATGCGAAATTTAAATTTTTGGGGCAATTTCGCGCTAGGACCCCAACACAAAAAAATCGAATATTTTTTGGTTTCATTTGTTTGCTCATCGTTTGCTCACGAATGCTCCTTCGGAATTTTCGTATGATCACCCTTAGCTCAAAAGTTATGCGAAATTTAAATTTTAGGGGCCAATTTCGCGCTAGGACCCCAACATTAAAAAATCGAATTTTTTTTTCATTCGATTGCTCATCGTCTGCTCACGATTGCTCCGTCGGAATTTTCGTTTTCTCACCCTTAGTTCAAAAGTTATACCAAATTTAAATTTTGGGGGCCAAATTCACGCTAGCACCCCAGAATTAAACAATCGAATATTTTTTTTCTGCATTCGTTTTCTCATCGTTTGTTCGGGAATGCTCTCATTCGTCCGGAATGAGCGCAAAAATTTTTTTTTGCGGAAATATGGAGCGCATAAATAACGCATTATTCCATAATTTTTTCATTAAATTTGATTAAGTGGTGAGAACCAGCTAGGCTAACGTAACTTAGGGATGAACTGTTCGCTCCAAGAGAGAAGTGCCTTAAGTGTTGCAGCGCAAAAACCAAAAATGCCTGGAAATAGTAACGCATAAATAGCGCATAAATCCTGTTTATTTAATTTTCCATATTGGTTGTTTTAACGTGTGGGGGGTTGACTGACTGCCTACTCAGCCCCGCCATAAAAAATTTTTTTTTAGCTCAACGGAATGAGGGCAAAAATTTTTTTGCGAAAATGGGTAGCGCATAAATAGCGCATTATTCCAAAATTTTTTCATAATTTTTTCATCCACCGAATCAAATGCCGCTTTCAAATCCACAAATAAAATTATCAGTTTTCCCCCTTTTTTCTTTACCTGCCTATTTATTAGAAAATTCAACACGTATATGTTATCCAACGTCCTCAATCCCTTTCTGAAACCCGTCTGATTCGGTAAAATTAACCCCTTCCCTTCCACCTCCTCCATTGCCTTTCCATCCTTCAAGTTTCTGGTCACCTTCCTTATCTCCTCCCTACTGAGCTCCCTCTCCATCCCCTGTCTCTCCC
>NW_017296741.1:155004-155575 GCF_001594075.2 Trachymyrmex cornetzi | reverse complement strand
CCTCCCACTCCCTCTTCCCTATCTCTTATTTATCCCCTTCCATCTCTTCCTTTCCCTGTTTACTATTTCCCACATCGCCTCTCACTCTTCGCTCTCTCCACTTTCCTTTCCCATCTCTCATTCTCCTTTTTTTCTTTGCCTCACACAGCTCCTTATATTCTCTTTTTTCTTTCCTGTATTCTTGTCCCCCCCTCCCCCGCCATTACCTTTCCTCCACTCTCTTAATACCCTTTTCACTCCCTCCTTTTCTCTACATTCACTATCTCACCATCCCATTCCTTTCCTTTCCTTACTCCTCTCCTTTTCTATATTTCCCAAACTTCCCTTATTCTTCCTTCCGTTTCCTTCATATTCTCGTTCCCCTTCCCCTCCCACTCCCTTTTGGGGGCAAACAGAATTCTCAAGAAAATATTGCATTTCCAACAAAAAAAAATTAAAAAAAAATTAATTATTAAAAAAAAACTTTTTGTTAAATTTTCGGCATTCTGTAATGAATTCTGACAGCCCCCCAAAGAGTTCTAACGATAATCCTTAATAATGAAATAGCTGAGATCGAAAACAAAAAAATTAA
>NW_017296741.1:68989-154775 GCF_001594075.2 Trachymyrmex cornetzi | reverse complement strand
CTCTAGAACTCTTGAGGGGGCAACCAGAACTCTACTTATATTTTCAATTTTTTGAAAAAGTGGGGCCAGCTTTACAGAGATTCTAAAAAGTAACGCGTTACTTAAAAGTAACAATAAAAAATCGTTATTTTTCGTTACTTTTTTTTGTAATTATGCAAGATGAGACGAGCCTACTATCTCACCGATTTTGATGAAATTGAAAAAAGAGTCATTCGACGCATTTTTGCATTAAATGAACGAATCTGATATAAAAATAAGTGTCACTCTGCCCGGTAAACTGAGATTAATTAAAGTTGATGACTATTCTATATAATTAGAACGGATAATTAGGACAGATAAGGAAATCTGTCCTAATTTCATCCAAATCGATGAATAAACGTGTCTTCTGCATAATTACACTTTTTAAAATGGTAAAATAGGCTTCTAAGGCAGAGTATAAATAAACTATAAGATATTTAGAAACATATTTATCTTTGAACATTTTTATCTTTTATTAATATTTTATATACTTATATTTAATTCTGTGGTATTTTATTATATTTTATTATAAAATATTTTAATTTTTAGTGTTCTTATGCTAAAGTTCTTATGCAAAAATGACAGTGATTAAAACAAAAATAGGCAAAAAGTTTTTTGTTTATTTATTATAGTATCTATAATTTTATTGTCCGTGATGGCCATGACCTATAAAAAAGTAACGATACAAGAGTAACGGGGTCAATTTCGTTAATCATTACTAAAGAAAATGTAACATTGTTATTTTCTCGTTACTAATAAAAAAAATTAACGGTGTTACCAAATCGTTACCAAAAAAAGTAACGAAAAAATAACGTTGGGAAGTAACGTCGTTACAAGTAACGCATTATTTGTCAACTCTGAAATTTAGGTAGATTATTTCATAAATAATGTCCCATATATCATGCAAACATTCCTAGTTAGTACACATGTAAAAAATTGGGACATGTCCAAAGAGAACAAGAAAATTAAAATAATGTCAATTAACATCATATCGACCGAATCATGACAAATTCGATCAATAATCAGTTATTATGACGTCAAATTGACATTATTGTAACTTCTTATTTTTCTTGAATAAGATGTCCGCCAAAAATGTTATTTAGGCATCTTTTAGATATAATATGTGTGTACTTCTGATTTAGTATTAATGTAATGAATCGCGTAATTTAAAATTTTCTTGCAGTGAAATAGAAACAGATACAAAAGCTAAAAAGGAGAGAGAAATTGAAGTATTTAAGAGCAAACAAGTTTTACAGGAGAAAAAGAAAAAGAAAACAAAATTGATGAAGCTAATGAAGAAATTCAAATGGACGTTGAAATTGTGAAATCGTAAGCTGTTATGTCTATTACTACACTTTTCTATTAAATATTATGGGAAGCAGACAACGATTCACACCGTTACAATTTCCCTGACGATCACAACGACTTTCATCTAAGTTTTTTAGTGTTTTTCTGGCGCTGTGATTGTCTAATTGCAATGTGCACAACTGATATATACTCAATATTATGAACATATAGACAATATAGGATTAATAATATAATATATTATAGGACCGTACATGTGATAACACAAACTATAGAAATCAAAGCCTTTACACGGTCTAGCTGGATCTTAATGCTTGTATGATTCTTATGTGAATTTATATACTACGTATGTAGTCCCACAGAAACGCGCGCCGAAAAATTTCCGGTCTTGAAACGCTAACTCTACTAAACTACCGCAGTAATATCACGAGTTAAAATTGACTAGCAATTTTTAACTATTTTTTGATGCTTATTCGCATCTTCTAAACGATCTTAATGATGATGAATAACATATTAAAAACTGTAAATAATTAATTCTTATTGCGAAAAATATTACCTAATATAGGATTAAATTAATAAAAATAGGAAAGTGTACAGTTAATATAGTAATTATTATCAAGTTATAAAATTATTATTAAGAAATAAAGACAATAATAAGCGCATATTATTTATACTTTTATACACTTATTATTCTTGATTTCACAACTGCAATAAGTATTTATCTGGTTTTTGTTGTATTTTTCTTTTGTTTAATTTTTAATAAAATTTAAGTACTTGATTTCAATTTGAATTAAATACATTGTTATGACACCAATTTTGGTGAATAGTGGTTTTGGTGAGATTGTTATTAAGAAAGTTTTTCTTGTTTTTTTTTTTTGGTAATGTGTGTGTGTGCAAAATATCACGTTACTAATACAATGCGTTTTTTCATAAGTCTTCGCAACATTATTAGCATTATAAAATATAAATGCGTTATTCCTATACGCGTTAACGGGAAGTAATTGGATTTTAAACGGGCTTTGTCGCCAAACATTAACTTTATCCGGTGTTGCAGCAGTTTAATGCAACCTTTGTTTAATGTTAATTACGCTAACAATAAGTGAAGAAAAAATTTTTAGAGAAAGCCTTTTCTTTGGCATACAGCACGCGATAATTATTGCAGATTTCTCTTTTATTAGAATATGAATCTTTTTATTCATTAAATAAAATTCAATAAGTCGAATAACGTTTTTCTCACAATCCATCTTTTTGTTATTATAAAAAAATATTTTATTATTACATAAAAAATTCATTTTTGATATACATTTAATAGACTTTAGATTGTAATATCGAAAACGTTAATGCCAATAACACACTAACGAAACAGTAGTGCTATTTAAGTTTAACTTTTATTTTCATTAAATTAGTAATTAATTCAAAATTCGTATCGTAATTCATTGAGATCAGAATTATAAATGCCAATTATCGGTAACTTTTAATAAAATGAACAGTTTAGAAAACGTATTTTAGCTAATATCTTATAGTTTTTAAGAGACTACCACACATTGTGCGAGCATTCGTTATTCTCGATTCGAAGGCCGCGTGCCCGTTCCATCGTGTGTAGCAGTTGCAAAATGCACGATGTTTATCGCAATGAAAGACAGAAAAAAGAAATGGAGTCTCTTCCCCGTGAGGGCGCCCGTTTATCCCTTCCCATGGGTATCTCCTTATAGAACACGCGTTTTTGTCTCGTACACATTGATAGATCTAACGATGCCGATCGACTGACTGTGCAACCGATCGCTACTAACTACAGATGCCACTGGCAAATTCCTCTCTCGTCGTGTAAAAAGGAATTAACAATTGTAGGCATACCGGTGACTTTTAAACACTCGTCCTTCGAAATCAGGTCTATAAAGCTAGTGTAGGACCAAAAGCAGAATCAAATCGAACCTGTTGGAATTTTTAGTACTCATCATTTTGTACTAAATTGTATCATTAATAATTTTGTACTGTGTGCCATTTCAAAAAAAATCGTAACGATGTCAACTTAATATTAACTTGGCAAGATCAATTTAAAATAAAAGAAAAATATAGTATATGAAATCAATAGGATTGAATTTTTACTATTTTTTTTGTACTATCAAAAACAATTCGATATTACGTATCATTTCCAAGAAAACAGTGGCGCTGCCAGTTTAATATTTAAGTTGACAAAACTATTAAAAAAACAAAAATTAACACAATTGAATTTGTACTAATTTGTACCATTGGAAGTAAGTTAATATTTTACATGTTTTCTCCTTAAAATGACTTTATTACTATATACTTTTACAATCTATATTTATTACTTCAATAAGAAAACCTATATGAACCTGGCACTTGAAAAAAATTTTTTTAAAGACCATCAAATTAAGAACCATTAATTTATTTGGCAAAGAGGTCCAATGTTTCTTACAGGCGTATTTAGCGCTGACTTTGGATGTAAATCTTATCGTAATCTTGCTCCAAAAAGGCAAGGTGCTGCCATCTTTTACAAATACTAGGAAATATTGGCGAGCGCGGTCTGTTCGTATTTATCAACGATACATCGCGATATTGGAGAATATTTGTCCTACATACCTTCTTGTTACGGTACGCGCAACAGGATGATTCGTTGCCCATGATTCTCGTGATCGATCCCGATGACGATCTTGATCAACCGCGTCAAGCTGCCACAATTCTTTGATCTGCGCCGTTCGAAACATCGCCCGGCTCTTCGTTGCTCGCTTCCCTCCTCCCGTATTTCGTCCTCGTCATCTTGATTACGCACGCATCAGAACCTGCCTTGTGAAAGTTGTCGTACATCAGCATCGTTTTTTAAAATTAAGAGTCAGCGCCGAAAAATCGCTGCTGCGAAAACGTTGCGAAGCAATTAGACGTTTTTCTCTTTCGTCAAATTTTCTTTATTATTTTTGTTATTATCCGTCGAAAGTCAAGTCTTATTAGAAACAGAGAGGAAAAGAGTGAAAGAATAAATTAAAAACGTGAAAAAATGTCAGCGCGCGTTCATAAAATGGAACGCGGCTGTAATTAAGATCTTAATCGCGTGGCTAATTAATCGCACTTGCAACATTTTAATTAATTTTCCCCTTAATTTGCATTGCCAGCTATTTGTCTTAATATTCTGCACAACGCGCGTTGCAATATATATATTCTTTTTTTTTAAATCGTGAATTAAATGATAATATTGATTTAATGCAAGGTTATTTGTGCAGAATTTCAATAAAGTTATAAATTAAAAAATATAGAATTAAAAGAAGAATAAAAATGTCTTTGCTATTAGTCTTGATTTTATAATTATTGATTGAAAAAGTCAATTTACAATATAAATCGAATATCGTTATCAATTATAACCAAGCCTAATCACTTTTGATTATAATTTTAAACTTCTCTAATAATTGCTTTTTTTGTAATATTCTTAATAATAATTAATATATAATATGCAGTCATTTTTTACTAGTGAATATATGATCAATGATGCATAAGTATTTCGACAGCCGTAAGAAACTTTTTTTCTACAATAAAAATAGAGTATGATGGAATCTCTAAGTTTTTTTTAGGTTACTCAAAGTCGTACTTCTTCGCGCGCGCGCGTTGCTTGACTGGATCATTATTTATTACTCTATCAAATATTCTATAAATAATGATGAAAGATTTTTTGTTTTTTTTTTCATTTTGCTCGTATTAAAATATTGCTCTTATACAGACTTTATTTTGCTTATATATTATTATTATCATACTCTCTTCTTTATAGTCGAGAGATTCTTCATTATTAAATAATATTATTTATGTTATTGTAAATTTGAAAAATATTATGAAACTGTTACTACTCATTCACTAATTTTATTCTTTTATAACTTACGAATTATTTGTATATATATATATATATATTTATACTTTAATATTATGAAAACTGTTTGAAATAAAAAGAACAGAAAGAAAAGTGATCGAAAGTGAAAACAAACTACGATATACGTATATGTCCAATGTTAATTGAATCGCTTGTCTCTCTATATCAAAATATTATGCTCACACAAAAAGGTCGAAAAAAAGAGAAAAACATTAATCCAAACACAAAATCGATCAGTTGAAATACATTCACATCTTCGGGATGGCACAACATCCTGTTACTTATCATTCACTGATAAACAAATATTGCATATATTAAGAAAAATCGAATTAAATCTATATATTATCCAAAGTACATAAAGAACAATGTTAATTCCTATCTGTACGTTCATACAATTTTTACTTCTATCCAGAGACGATATGGTTGCTTTCGTTTGCACCTGTATATCAAGAGATCACTGCTCATACATTATAATACACAAACAAGGGATTAGTTGTACAATTTTTTTTTTCAATTTACCAGAGAATTACATTCGGCTTGTGTCCCACGTAGCAGTACTCATACTGGAAGAGATCACGTTAGTAATTCACATGAGTAAGATAGGACGATTGGATTCGCGGATTGATCGTTCGCGTCCGACGTTTTCAGCACACGCGTCTCGACAAGCTCGCGATAACGGTACGGTGTGTTCACGCACGTGTCACCGAACGCGTCCCGGTACGACGCGGCGACTTCCAAAAACTGCCGGCCGAATTGTAGGAAGGACCTGGTTCACGCGCGCTCTACGCGAACAGCAGGCCGACACGCGCGTGTTTACGCGTGCGCGCGCGCGATGCGACCGAGCGCACGGTACCAATATCCATACTGGCGAGTCACCGCTTTATTTTCCACCGTTACATCACTGTCGCGCCGGTAGCTTCGGCATCGACATCGCGTCGGCCTCACAACGCGCTGCCTCACTCTTATCGGCACGCAAATAAACCTCGCACGCGAAACTGCAACTCGCACGCATAATCTGCATAGGATGCAGATTGCGACGTTTCGGCGCGATGCAACGCGATCGGCCGAATCGTCGGAACCGATCGGAACGCGTGGTATGAAACTCGAAGCCGAAATGAGATCTTTTTTTATTTTTGGCAAGTACGACAGGTTTAGTTTAAAAAGGAGTATAACGATTCATTTTTGGATAATTTTAATCTGTTTTTGTTTTAAAAACATTTGTATTTTATCTGTAATTTTAGAGACATTTTGTGTACGTGTGACTTCTTATAATATTTTGATATTGATTGATTAAATGTTAGTTTTATAGCTTATATTGATTTTTACTGAGATACATTGATTATCTACAATGTTGTTTTGTATCAAATAAAATTTTAATAAATTAATATAATAGATATATTTTTTTAATGTAATATAATTTTATGAATTAATCTTTCAAATGAGAATTTCGCCTGCAAATTAATATACTTTAAAATGTTATATGTATTACAATTATATATATAATTCACACTTACAAAATAACTTATTACTTATTAAAAAAACCGATCTTGAAAATATTTGTTTTTAATAATATTTGAGAACGTAAGCAAAGTGATTATTCTGCCAACAAAATAAGTGAGTTGACTTATACTCAACTGATATTGTTTTAAGTTGCAGATGTGTATTCAAATTAAAGATGACTTATTTATATTATTCTGACCGAAACGCACCGATCTTTCTTCGGATAAATAACTTCGTGATTTTAGTGCAAAAAGAATCGCAGAGAAACTATACGACGGGTGCATCACGATACGTTCGTTGTGCTACTGACATCGCTCATGCATTTCACGCGCAACACGTGCTGGCCGTAAACATCAGCTTACGTCAGACGCGACGTACTCAATACGTAAATCCGTTTTGTCAATGAAAGAGTCACGGCAGGAAATCATTTCGCGGATTTAAGATAGTTTGCGTCGTGTAGGAATCATTTAAAGAATGGACGTTCAGATTAAATTGCTGCTTGTAGCTATTTCTCATCAAACTCGAAACATTGGAAACAAGGAAGAGAGACAGAAATGAAGAATCTAATGAAGAAAGAGAGAGAGAGAGAGAGAGAGAGAGAGAGAGAGAGAGAGAGAGTATGATAATAAACAATAATAAATAGTTTTGTCAAAAAACTTTTTTAAAAAATGACATATAGACACTTTAGCTTTTTTAATTGATAATTTAAAGTAATTATATATTTATACTAAATAAGACAGTAATTATATATACTAAATAAGACGACAATAAAATTCTGGACTCGAGTAGAAGTACACAGAATTGTTTCTGGGTGTGTAAGATACACATCGGAATGATCTAGGAAGAAACGATAAGCTTGAGAGTGCTGCTTAACGTCTTTAATAGAATAAATATCATTCCATAACATTTTTCCCTCTTAATGGTATCCTCACCTTGACGAAGGCGAAAGTTTGCTGGATGAGGGAATTTGCGTACTTTTTTTAATGATCCGAAGAGTTATATCTCGAAAAGCGATAATATAATTACCAACGGGATCATCTTAGCCAGAGGCTAAAATCAACGAGAAGAATCGGACTAAGAGCGGTATTCATAGTCAGATATTCAAGACAGTCTTAAGAAGTAACGAACCAATCAGAGGGCCGTATTAGCGTCTTAAGACATTACTTAAGACAGTCTTGAAATAAGAACGGACTATGAATACTGCCCTAAGAAGGATACCAGTACTGAAAAAAAAATTTGATAGCTACAAAATGTTGAGTGAAATAATATCACTCAAACGTTTGGTTAATGTATAACCAAAGCTAATTTTACTTTTCCAAATATTTAATAAGTATTATCAAACATAATATAACTAATAGTTTGATAATAATTACTAAATATAAATATTTAAAAAAAGTAAAATTATTTTTGGTTATATATATTAATCGAACATTAGATTGAAATTATTTCACTCAATATTTAGTAGCTATTATCAGATATTACTTTTTTCAATGTAGATAGCGATCATGAAACTTTTTTCCTATGGCGGAAGTGTGAAAAGTGAAAAATTTCTGAATGTTAAAAATTTTCACTTTTCAACGTTTTTGTCTTAAGAAAACAGTTACATGATCACTAATCTGATACGCTAATTAGTTGGTTGAGGCGATGCCTCTATGAGGTGAATCTACTTTTTAATATCCAGTAAAAACTTTTGTTACCAAAAAGGAAATAGATTTAAAGAAAATAAATTTCATTGCTTGTAAAATTATAATTTTATAAAGTTTTTTGTTTAATAAGTTAAACCGTTATTTACGCCGTACGAGAATTTACACTGTGAAGGACCAGTGTGAAGTTGGCCCCTAACTTTGAAAAAATTAACCTTCTATAAAGTTTTTTATTATAATTTATTTTGTTTAAGTTTTTGATTATAATTTTCGATTATATTTTTTCAATACTTACAATTACGATAAAGATTATTTTTTTACAATAAAAAACGACGTATTTAAATTTGTTGTATAACAAGCGGATATTGTAGAAGTGAGGAATAATAAAGAAATGCCGATATTTATCAAAACATGTATAACGATTTATTGAGGATCTATCCAAGCATGTTAAATTTCTTGAAATGCAGGTACCTATCTATATCTACTCGCTAATATTACATCAGACGCGCAATTTTACTCGAAAAAATCGACCGTGTGTACGCATACGGTCCGTGCCTAATTTAGAAGGAGAGTTGTGTTTTGTGGAGTCGCTTTTTTTTCTTTTTTTTTTTTCTTTATTAGTCTCGTATCGAACTCTCTTCTCCGCCGGCACGATCGACGGCCGTGTGTATGTGTGTGTACGTACGAGGGTGTGTATGGTATATGGAAACCGGAAATGGACGACGGCTATAACGACGATATCTGTCGCCTATTGGCTTGCTACGATAACGGTAAACTGTACATTACGTTTTAAGATGCGCTACAAAAGTGTGACTTAATCTTTTCCCTTGGTCGATATCGCGGAAGGAAAGGAACAGTCTTTTTCATGGTTCTCTTTCGCGATTGCGAAAAGAATTGGCCAACGGCGTGCTTACACTGCACGATTTTCGAGCGAGATCGTATAACATCTATTTGTGTAAAATATGTGAATGTTTGCTAATTTTCTCAACCAGTCATAATCAAAAATTGTTTATACGTAGTTTAACAGAGTAAAAGGATTTTATTCATTTTTATTATTTACTCATCATGATTAAAAATTGTTCAATTATTATTTTATTTTTGCAATCTGATTACATTTTGCCTAACTTCGTAATATATTTTCTGTAGTATATTTTGAATGATGTATTGTAATGATATCATTCACGATATCGCAACACAATCGTGCGGTGTAAATGTGCTGTTATGAGGAGTGATCGCCGATCGCGATCGTGCCGGCCGCAATAAATATACGCGATGGATTAGCTTACAGTAGTTTTGATTGCCAGTCTTCGGTGCTTTGTGTTTCCTTTTGTATGGTCATCTTTATATCTCATTGATGTTTTTTCTTTGTTCAGTTCCAAAGGTCGAATACTATATGAATACTCGATTAAACCCTCGGCAGATTTTCGTGTTTGAATGACATTAACTTTCGCGATTATAGTTGATTACAATTAATTTGGTATGCGAAAATAAAACGACGTATTTTTTCTCAATTATCCTTCCACGAAAAACGAAATATTAATTTAAATTTAATTTTATATGTAATGAGTCGTAAATTACAATAAAGTTATTTAATTTAAACTGTGTCTAATTTACATTTTTCTTTATTGTTATAACTATTTTACAATGTCTATTATAATAAAATGTATATATAAATAAGAAAGAAATATATCAAAATATTAAACATGAAAGTCATAATTGCGTTAATATAAAAGAGATTTACAAAAAAGATTTTAATAATTTTATTTATTAAAAACGAAGTGTATCGGCGTAATTTACTCGCGAAACGATTTTGATGAAAAATCGAGAGTTATGTCGATTCGGCATCATTTCCCAAGGTAAGTATTCATCTTTGTTTTGATTCGGAAAATACGTGCTTTGATTTCGCGTCATTCGCGTGACACGACTCGTAAATGACTCGGCTCGATACGTGATAATCGATAATTTAAAGAAAGGCTGGGATCGGCTACACGATTTCCCGATGGTGAGGTTCGGCTCTCTACGGCGATGCAAGTGCATATTACATCGAGAAGTATCGATCGCTCAAGAGAAACGAGCCTTTCCGACAAATCGAGTGACGAAGGGGCAGTTTGTTTCAATTCGATTCAATTCAATTACCGCATAACTGTATCTGCTCAATAACGGGATTATTACGAGTGAAATGCGCCAACTTCGATTCGTCGGAATCGGATTCGATATTTTCAGATGTGACTTCCTCCACGAAGATTTACAGCTAGTATCAGAAGAAACGAGTGCCCGGGATCGATTCTGTTTCTTGCGAGTCGCAAGTTGCGACTAATTCTCGGGTAAGGATATAACAATTAACAAGAATTTTTCTTACTTTACGAGATTTAACAAATCCAAAAATTGCAAAACTGAAACGATTACAATACGTTGTCGAGAAGGAGGATATAATATTCAACGATTTAATCCTGGATGAATTACGTAATGCGAGAAATAATACTAATGCAGCATATTATAAATATCAGTCATTTCAATTATTATTCTGTTATTCTGTACTCAAACAGTTGTAATGATAACTCGTTAAATTTGTTTTCTTTTTTTTTTCCAGGCAACGTTCTCCAGGCAGCATTATTCATCCAAGATCGGAATTGTTGCGCGGTTTTTACGAAACCGGTCCCTGGCACGTGGTGCGTAAACACATCTATGACATGTGCACGACGAATTTTCGATATCCTGTCACGATCGGCGATCGAAACAACGTCGCTCAAGTGATCGCGAAGGAAGCGTCCGTTTCGGATTTTATTTTGTGGCAGAAATTTCTCGTGGTGATAAAGATCACACTATAAACGCGTCGACGTATATATAATAGTTGCAAGTTCACGAAACGCTCATTCTGAATCAAGACACAGATTAATCGTTTACAGTAAGAAACGAAGCGTATTCTCGATCGCCGAGTGTGGCACACAAGATCTACTTAATTGTGAAAGACACGATTGAATCTACGATCCGAAAGATCGATTTCGAGAGACTCGATGTTGCGCAAGCAGAAATTCAAGAGATGCAGTTATTTGTTTTTATTTTGTATATATTGGTTATATTAAATGGTAATCTAGTTTTTATAATTTTTTAAATTTCATATCTTAGATTTATATAATTTCTCATAATAATCCAATAAAATAAAAAAAAATAAATTACGTCGCTATCATTATTATTATTATTATTAAATGAGACGTAAATGAGACTTGAAAGAAAAAATAAAGATGAGAAAAATTGTATCTTGAGAATCTCGAAGTCGATCGACTATATACTATTACACGGAGAAAAAGCTGATACAAAATCTATGTTCAATCAGAACCGACACATACAGATAGGATAAACTGCATTTAGTCGTTAATATAGCGATTAGCAGTGATTGGTTGCTTCTTCTCTTAAGTTACGTAGAAGTAGAACTGTGATAGGCATCGACGTTACATTTTTACTTTGTTTCTCTTTACAATTTGTCTTTCTATTTACATCATTTCTCCGTTACGACGGCTTATATCGAGTCTTATATCACGTGTGTTACAGTATAATCTACAATATATAATGTCGAGGTATAATACCAATGGATCGAACGGCGAATTTTGTGATTTATCGCTCGCGAAGAGATCTTCACATCATATTTGCCAAGTAACTTTTCGCGTAATATTATATTCACGTATCATTCCTGCCATTATCCACAATCGGAGTACGTAATATTCTATGTAATATGCGTCGTCCTATGCTAATATGCTGTACATTATATAAAATACGAAGAAGAAATATGTCGGAAATATTAATCGCGAAATATTAATCCTTATCAGAGAAAGCTATTTCTTCTTCTTTCAATGGAGCGAGGGATTTTAAGAGATAAGATAATGTAAGATAATTATATAAGACTTTCTGAAAATGTGATTATTCAATGAGGTAATAGAATATGAAAATATAAAAGTCTGATTAAACATGGATTATAATAAAGTTTTTAAAAAATAAAATTGAAGATATATATGTATATGTAATTAGAAATATAAAATAAATTGTTATATTTTACTTTCTTTATATATTTAGACTGATTGTGAGTAGCGAGAATAATAAAAAAAATTCTAATTTCGCTTGTTTTTCGCTTCCGTTTGAGTTAATTAAAACGAGGATTAAAATTTCACGACTTTTTGCGAAAATTCATCACGGAAGTGTCATATCGATCGACGATAGAATCGCCCATTGCGACTTTATTTTCTTTATCTCTTGCGATTTCTGACGAAAAATCGTCGAAGAACCGCTGCGCTTCTACTCTTTTTATTTCCCGTTTTATCCTTCCGATGTAATTATCGTTACAATATTATACAGAGCGTATAGTGCTGGGCTACTAATATCAATGCAGTCAGCGTCGCGACGAGTTGTACTGTGCCATGATAGTAATAATAATAATAATAATCATCATCTCGTCGGCATCGCTTATCTCGAGTTGTTCAAAATACAAAAATTACACGGCGGAGATCAGCCTCTCTACATATCTAGATATATATTTATATATTTATATATATATATATATAATTTTTTCTTTTTGTTCTCTAACTGTGGTACAATATATACGTATATTACACGTTCCTCTTGCTACCATCCTCTTTATTGTTGCACGAAATATTTTTCTTTTTCTTTATTACATGTACTTTAACGTTGTGCGGCAGAGACCGCAGCGGTCTTCGGGCGATTAAAGTTACGAGGTCCTCTTCGCGAGCGATTGATGTTTGAAATTCGTCTTGAGT
Source organism: Trachymyrmex cornetzi (assembly GCF_001594075.2). Taxonomy (NCBI): domain Eukaryota; kingdom Metazoa; phylum Arthropoda; class Insecta; order Hymenoptera; family Formicidae; genus Trachymyrmex; species Trachymyrmex cornetzi. The sequence goes on along the minus strand of NW_017296741.1, from coordinate 141,672 downwards.
TGGCTAGAGGAAGAAGAATGCCATTTAGTATATATTACATATATATGAACAGGCTGCCATAATTAATCGCGTGTCGTAACGAAATCAATGTTGCTCACATTAAATGGTGTCTTATTATTATCAGAAAGCTAAATGTTCGCGTTTACGATTAACAACACAATTTAAATAACGTATAGCATCACGAAATTTTCTTCGTACAATTCCTACATTGCCGTTGCTCGTATTTAACAGAAGTTGCGTTATACCCTGTTTATGTTTTTGATCTTCCACGATCTTTAGATAGACGGTCAAATGAATAATTGTGAATATCTTGGAACCCGGTTAATTATCGGGCAGTCCGTGTACATGTGTTTGTGTGCGGAGTGTGTGTAACGATGTATAAGAAGGCATTGCCAGAGTAGCAGCTTTTCTAAATTATTTTGGCCGTGAGTTTAGGGTGGCTCAGGTCCGGATCGGCGCGAATGGAGTTCACGAATGAACGCACCACACCCGGGCCACGAATATATTACACATACACACATATCGGCTAAACCGCAAAAGGACTAACATCTAGGTGTAATACAGTGGCGTTGACACGTTGTTGAAGAGAAAGAACTCCGTTAGACGTACACGTGAGTACGAGTATTAAACTTTAAGAGAAGGACGCGCGATGCTGAAAGGGAGCTCGCTCGTTCGTTTTTACACGTATCGCTTTACGCACACGAGTACACACTGCCGAAGATCGTCGATTTCTATTTACAAGAGATCGCATTAACTGCATCGGTCTTAAAGATAAATAGTAATTAGACACACGAGCCCATCGAGAGGTCTACTTGGTAAGTCTTTTAATCACGAATGCGAGAATATCGCAGGATCCGATCGTGATTAAGATGCTCTCGTAATTAGTTCCGTGAATCTACATCTTCTAATATTAATTAAATTAATATTATTAATCACTAATTATTTACTGTAATTAGCTTAACAGTAATTAATTAATAATTAATTTATCTCATTAAAAAGAAAAAGTATATACATATATTTCTTTGCATGTTAAAAGATCGATTCATAATTAATTGATAATTATTTCGTACCAAAGACATATCAAAGAAATTTGTTTTTGCGATAATTTAATTCTTTAATTGTTATTTTTGAAATTTATATTAAAAATGTTCTTTTTATTGTTATTTTTATGACAAATGCTGATTCTTCTTACTGAATTATCATTTCGATAATTAATTTTTCACATTATAAATCAGATTATTTTGTTGGATTTTACAACATACGAGAGCATCGCAGACGAAAACTACAATTCTATTCATAGGACGTAGGAAACACCAAGAACGAGAGACACAGAAAACACGAAATCGATAATCGAAGATCGAGCGTGTCCGCGCTTGAAACTTCGTCTCCGATTCTCGTCTAGTAATATTTATAAAAAATAGCACTCCCGCCGAAGCTTCTCTAAAATATCTTACAGCCGCCATTGCGTGATAATCTCAATTTTCCCCAGTCATAATCGCGCCGTCTGAGGCGAAGGCTCGATCAGCGATCGTTGATCTTAGAAAACACCATGTTGCTACTCTACACGAATATCATTCTCGCGAAAAGAAAAAAATATATACATAGAATATGTCAAAAAATGTTTTTAAAGTCGATCACTTCTGGTACTATAAATACATGTCGATAGATCCTTTAATATCATATCGAAGACTAATCATTACCCGATATCTATCGAAAGATTAGAGTGAAATCGTACGAGGGGCATTCCCAGCTCACAGGCTTATTTAATCGAAAGATAGAAGAATTCCTAGGTTCTAAAATGTGGATTATCCGTTTTCTCACAGTGAGAACTCTTCGGTGTGCCCTTTGCAAAAGCGAAGAAGCGTCTATGTTCTATTTCTACCTATGTACATCGACAGCATCGCGATCGCTTAAATGCTAAAACATTTGAAAAGGCTTCGGGCTACTTTCAAGGTACGTCAATATCCCCTCAAAGTCCTCCGAAGGATCGTTGAGTATTTTTGTGACGAATCCCGACCTCGTCCTCGTTCGTATATAGGATGTTTGGTAATAGGTACATCTATTGAACTGATCACATTTTTTTAAATACGTTTTATGCTGATCGCAATTTAGAATATTTTTCTGCGATATTTGTGAAATTCTAATTACAGTTTAATCGTAATATTTGTTGAAAAAAAGTGAGTTTTGTTATGCAACAATTTGTTAAATATATTGGTAGATCTATCTATATAAATTTATATTAAAATGTCCGATACTTAAAACCTTTAAAAAAAAATCTAAGAGACGATATTTCGATTTTTATATTCTTTAGAAAATATACTTAATACCTTCTAGAGAATGTAAAAAATAATAAAATAAAAATCTAGAGAATGAAATGAAATTACATAAGTAAAATGTAATTTTTTAATGTTATTATTTTATGTATAAAGTTATTTAAACTTTTAACGAGAAATGTTACTATGAAACACATAAAACATATATATTTCCGAACATCCTATAGATCGTATTAAATTGTGAAATATGCTTCTGCATGCTTTCGAAAAGCCGCAGTCTGTACAATCTGACGACTTCGTCTGATTTCACGCACAATTTTATTAACTTTTGTTTTATTTTCGATCTTTTATTTTAATTTTGCTTCATTCGATGTGACTTTGAATTTGTATTCTTTTTGTATTCCTTTTTGTATTAGAAAAATACAAGATATATAACTCGGGCAAATTCGATTTATCACGATCACTTTTTTCAGGATTTTAGTTATTGCGATTATATCTTATTGGTTTGTCTCTTATAGTCTTATAGCCATTACAATATATCCTTCATGCAAATCGTCACGAGTCCTTGGCCCACAGAATCTTTATTGCATATTCTTGCATAAACTTGAAATGCTTTGCCAATGATGTAATTATAATTCTACAAAGACTGTGTGCATCTGCATTTATTAACAATAAATGCCACATAAAATTACACTCTTAACAATTTATTATACACTATTAATATCTATATATAACGTTTTAGAGCATATCAAACACTTGGAAACGAATTTCAGTTTAAATAAAGACTTTATTTTAGACTTTATTTTTTATTTTAATTTACTTTGATATATTTCATTTTTATTTTTATTAATTTTATATTTCGTTCTCTATTTTTTGTTTTTCTCTTCTTTTATTATGCCTTCAATTAAATATTTAAATATCGCTAATCTAAATAATAAGACATGAATAAAAAATTAGTTTAATTAACACAAAAAAAACAATAGTTATTATAGTAAAAAAATTAAAAATGTAGGAATTGAGAAGAAATTTTATGAAAAAATTAGCATTTTAATTGATAATATGGATATTATTATTAGTATCAAAATTTTCTCAAAGCTAGAATTTTTATTTCATTGCCTTTTCTGAACGCGAATAGAAAGAAAGTTGCTTACTTTCACACTATTACTATGTGCTATATTTGTTTTATTTACGGTCCTGTATGTCGAGATGCTTTAAACACGGCTCGTAAAACGTGCGATTGCGACAAACGCACCTCATTCGCATACTGGTTTACGACTCGTAAGTACTATGTAACTGCACGGATGAAAGCTCCCCCGTCTTTTCACACTCTTTCGGCTTTTTTTGCTAGCTGCTGTCAATCGGCGATCTCTCGTCGACCTTTTGACGCCTCGAACATTCACGAGTACCGCGAGAATCGTCAGATTTTAAAGTGCCGAGAAACAGATCCGTAAAATTCATATTTTGTAGACGTTATCGGATATAGCTAAGTTATTCTCCTTATTATTTTCTGATAATAATAACAAAATGAAAAAGTGTTACAGAAAATCAAAATAATATGTTTAAACTGAAGAACAAAAATAAGTAATATCTTGAATAACTAAAAAAAAACTCAAACAAATTAAATTAGCATAATTTAAATTTACATTTATTATTTTTAAGTCTGATAAATTGGATTTTTTCTTAAAATTGATAATCTCAAAATATTATAAATAGGTTTGCCTTTTTTTAAAATTTTTGCAGAGTAGAAAGTGGGATTTTATTCTGCTTTAATACCATAAATGGACGACCGAAGTCATGCAAGAAATCGGCGAAAAATCAAACGAAGTCGCGCTCGATCCGAGCAAGTATGTATAATCGGTAACGGTGATCGTTACGATTTCCTTATTCACCTAAGTACACTACTCTTAACTTGTACCGACGTACAATAATAATTGTAAACTTGATAATATTAAGGCCTCTTAGTTACTAACGACAAGTCGTCACAATTTTATATCTCTGATCGCTACAACTACACTACCGATAGGAAAGCGACAAGAATCGTTTTATTTCGTCCCACAGTTTACAGAACCGCCGAATATCGACCTGTCGACCTCCGCATATTTCCAAAACGTCGGAATAAGAAATACAATCGTTATAAAATGAAATTTTTTAATTCACTCTTAAACGAAAAATAATGCAATATTTCATATTTCTCGTTATCGAGACAATTTGCATTTTGTAACTAAACACAATGACGTATCTGCCAATCTCAGAAAAATTCATGAAACATTATCTTGTTATTTTTACAATCCTCTTATCTGTCATTATTTGTGTACAGACGTTTTAAAATAATTTTCTTAAGATTCAGTCACTTTAAATGCGATGGTAAAACGCAAGTAAAATTTTTCTTACACCGTAGTTTCTTGGTCCACTTGAGAATATCAACGAATCAATAATATAGCTCCGCAGCGGAATGTAAATAAAATCTTTAGCGAGACGTTCCTCATTATGCGCTCGATATCGGCGGATTTCTGTCGCGAGAGATTCAAGTTATTTACAATTTGTACAACCTCGCGTTGGCGAATCTCAGAGAAGGATCGCCGATACGGCGATATAATTGCTCACCTGCTGCCTCATTGATCGGCAACGAACGAGATCGTTCGTAACAATCAATTTACCATCTCATTATATTAATCGCCATATGCTGTTCAAACGATTTCTTTCTGTCTGACACGATAGAGAGGAATTTGTCTACAATACGAAAATCCATATCCGCAATGTTTCTCTGTGCTTTCATCACAACGAAATCGAAAAAAAAAAAAAAATTTTGCGCTAATACGAGTGCGAGGGACGATAATATGTAAACGAAAAGCAAAATTAATCGAAGTTAATTAAATCAATCAAATTAATTCCAAGTGACACTCGTGCTCGCTGCAGAGCGTCGCAGAAACTTAATTGGATGCTAAAGAAGCCAGGAATGTGGAGGATGTAAGATCGGATTTGGGTATATGCGTGTGCGTGTATATGTGTGGGATTGTGCTAAATCAAAAACAAGAGAACCATCGCTTTCGATCCTTTTACACTTTTTTTCTTTCTTTTCCGTAGCAACTTTATTGTTCGTGCATCTCTCGTGCCAGAGCCACTTTCCATAATGAAGGCATATTCGCTAGTGTGGAGTATACGTGGACTTGTTTATTTTATGTTTTTTTGTCGCTTAATTACTCGTTATCTCTATAACGTAGGTACCTTATCGTCTAGCCTCCGCTATCGTAATTCATACGACACATCGTAAAATGCATACGTGCGTACCTTTGCGTCTCAAATGCAATATGCGCGCTCGCGCGTGCGTGTACGTATAAGAGGACACAAATGCGTGTATAAGAATGCGCAATTGATTTTCGTATCGAAGTAAATCGATAAATATCGGACTGATCAGCTACAGCGAGCCTACTATTTACAAACTTCGTCATTTATTTCGTCTACTTTTAATAGGAAACATTAATCGCATATTCTTTTCCTCTTTATTTTTTTGTCTTACATTGAAAATCAAAATCGGTACAATTTTAGTAAATCAGAATTTCCGCTTCATATATGCATAAAAATAATCTCGCAAAAATTGACAAACAGTATTAAAATTAATATTATTAATCATTTAAATTAAGCTTTTAAATCGTCTATCTGTATTTCTACGACAAATAGTAGACTTATGATAATTCGAGATTAATCTGAAAATGATTATTAAATTGATATTCAATGTTAATATTTCCTTTTAATCAAAACCCAAATTTTAAGTGAAAGGAAATAAAGTTTTAAAGAACTTTAAACAAACAAAAAAGAGTATCATTAAGTCGACTATTTAATCATTCCAATAATTTGTAATTACACAGGGGAAATAGAAATTATACCTAAATTATACCGATTTTAGTCCTTAATTATATTCACACATATCATACACGTACGTATCCAATCTTACTTCCGGTTTACTGTCTTTCCCGTTCGCTCGTTCTTGATTGAGCTAAGATTAAATCGCATAGGGAATCACGCGTCTTTCTCGGCGACGAATTATGGGCATGAATTGCTGACTGTTCATAAAAAAAAGTCGCTTACGTTTTTTCCACGCTTTGTCAACATTCGCGTCGCAACAGTTTGAAAAAAAAAATGTATAAGATCACGCGCAAACAATTGTAACAAAGCCATCAAGTTAAAAACGAGATCATCTTCAATACTCATGATTTATATTTCGAATACATAGTTCGATAATAATATTATAAATTTGAATGAAATGTTATCAAAATTTGTAAAAAAAGGAAACGCTACTCTCAATTTCGCTATTACTTGAATTTAAACGAACCGAATCGAACGTGCTAAAATACATGTGCGCACGTAAAAGCCGAATTCGATCGTTAATTGTTATTAATTATTCATTAAAAATATGGAAGGTAGAAAAAGTAAGAATTGTTATCACTTCCGAGCAAGAATTACAATACTTGCTGATTGATCGTGAACGCGCCTGTATGTATATCATATTATTTATCATATTCGAATGCTCGAAAATCTCTAGCTTATATGCTTGACTCGCATCCGGATCAACTTTCTTCAAAAAAAGAACAAGAACAAAGTCTGTGATTAAATCTTCGGTAAAAACGCTCCGACGTCAGTAATAGTAAATTTAATTAAGCGACGATAAGCCGCAATAATCGTGCACATTTGAGAAGTATCACAAAACAAAAAATTTCTTCGTTATTTCTCGATTTTTCTAATCGAACTGATATCTTTTAATTTAAATATAAATAATAGCAAAAAAAGGATCAACTTTAGTCATTGATATTGGTACGCAGCATTATACATAATGTTTTAATAATTATTTTAAAGATATATAATCTCAGCTCTTTCTAAATCTTCCTTGATAACATGATATAACATAGAAAGCTGTTATATATATATTAAAGATTACTTGCTAATTGAAAACCTCAAAGTTTCATTAAAATTCAAAACTAATCGTGATCAGAACGTTTAATAAAAGACATGCCTTTGACTAGTCAAAGACTAGTCCTTAATAACTCCTGCGAAAGGAGGTAGAATTAAGCGAAAAAAAGAGAAAATATAAATTGTTTGAAATTAAAAGCGGAAGGACATGTCTATTTCCGAAATTCAGATGATAAACAAGATGTAACAGAGAAAGAGACTGATCGGATAATTATTAAATGATTGTATCACGTACTAATATCGATAAACTCCCTGATCCTGTTTTTTATTATATTCAAATTATTTATATTTTATATTGAAGAATCATTCAGAACTTGCTTTGTTTTAATTTAAAATTAGAGACGACGGAGATATTCGAACACAAAACACTTATTATTAACGCGCATTTTGCAATCGCGACGAATCTCTTGATGAGTTGCAATTTATGTACATGATGAATATGATGATAATTTATTTACAAATGATGAGAGAAGCGCGCTACGCTCTACATATGTACCTCAAAAATGATAAGATGATAGAGTACGGTTGTTATAATAATTACAGAGAGGAGGATCTCGGACGAAAGAAGCGAAGAGTCAGTATTGTTTCGAAAGGAAGAACATACTGATTTTTATGAAACATAAGTAATTTTATAGAAATATATTGAATCCATATATAAATTACAGATACAATAACTTATACAAATTACGCAACAAAATTTTATTCAAGATGAAACTTCTGAGAAAATTCAATTAAAGTATACTTTTTTAATTCTTCACTTCCATTTCCAACACGTATTTAAAATATCTTCATTTCGATGAAATATGTCTCTTAGTTTAATTTTTTGTCTATATTCTTCTGTGAACTTCCGAAATTAAGCTTGTAAATAGAAATACTTTGCTCCATGAATGAATTTTTCCGCTTATCTTTTCTTATTTATACAAATCAGATTTGTACTTACGATGATTTAAAAATTTACAAATATAAAAAAGAAGACGCACTTTTTGTATAAAATGCGAGTTTTTGTGCAGTTGGAAGATGTAAAGTGAAAAAAATTTGAAATAAAGAAAATTTAGCACGAGAAACAAAGGAAAATACTTTCGTAAAACATTTTAGTGAAATAAACGCATTAAAACGAATATTAAAATATTGTAAGATAGACAATTAGTATTCCCTACGTTGTCGCAATTTAATTCACAATGATACTAAGCGGATAATCGTTATAATTTTTATCGGCGAGAATACCGACATTGAAGAAGCTTTCTCAATCTCATTTTCAGTGCGTTCTCTTTCGTGAATCATACACACGACACATTGGTTCTAATAATTTCATTAAAACAGATATAATTAATTCATACGCGGCTGTCTCAAAACGACAAATTTTCACATCTCGATCTATAACCGATGGGTCGCGAGCGGATAAAGAGAGAGCTGCGTACAAAGAGAGAACACGGTTTTCCCTTTGCCGTCGATGAGAACTAAACTAAACGCGTGCGGCGTGCCTCGCTAAATTGTTTTTTCTCACTTTGTCCTAAAAATATTTCATCAGCTACTACTAACTACCTAAAATCTCTTAATCTAAAATCACACTCAGAACATAACTATATGCGCCCTTTCTTTTCTTTGTACATCTCCTTCTATTCCCTAAGACACGAGACTCGCGATAAAATGAGAGCAGAAATTATTTAGGGATAGAGAACGATATAATTTTGTTGATTTTAGAACTTTCCACGCGCAAAAAAAATAATAATAATAATATTCATCATCGACAAAACAGCATCGGAAAATAATTGTAACTACATATGCAGTCATAATATTCTTCGTCACAATATTCTGCTCTATCGAATATTCGTTTCTGTTTTTCATTTTTATGCACTTATTTTTATTTACTTTTATTCTCAATATTAAATGTTATTATTTTTGACAACTTTAATCGATAATATCGAATATTTTGCATTTCTATTTTATTCAGACATGTTACTGTGTTTCGATCCTATCACTTCTGCTATCTTACAAAAATTATCGTTTGAACCAGGGATTGAAATGAGAGTGAAAGCATTCGAACGATCCCCGATAATCACATCTCAAGTACGACTCATATCCGATATATTACATGAAACAGTCGCTTAAAGGGTACAGTAAATTAATTCTTCTAATTTAAATTAAACGTTTTACAAGATACATTACAATTTTATATGTAGAATAAAATTTTAATAAAATTGCAGAAAAAACTAAATCTATTGCAAACAATTATTTCTTCAGATAGATTCTTTTTATATTAACAAGTATTTAAAGATACTTAATCGAAGGATCGTGGATTGTTGGGATTTGCTCGAATCGTTTGGATTCGCTTGTCTAGTTATTTGTACGACAGTTAGTCGTACGGTAGTGGCGCTTACAACGTAATTGAAAATAATATCGATTCTTATCCACACAGAAACGAATTTCGTTTTGTCGCTTTCTTCCGTCTTGATCCTCCATGTAGATTCTCGGGAGATTTAGCTCAGACGTAAAATCAGTGGATTCGGATTTCCGCGCTATAATCCATATCATGTATTTACTTCTTTTTCAAATTTAATGAATTAATGATAGGCAAGTGATGTTAGCCTTTCTTCGTGTTTTTAGCTTAAGAAATCGAATCTGAAGAAATTACGCCGGCTTCGATTCCCGATTTTCATTCCTTTCTTGTTTTTTATTCTCCTATATTTTTCTAGCTATCTATTTATTTAATTCTTTCCTTCAACTTTCTCTCTCACTCACTTTCTCTCTCTCTCTCTCTCTCTCTCTCTCACTCTCACTCTCGCTCTCTTTTGTTTGCCTGAATTGATACCATCGCGTTCACATGATAAGTCGGCAGTGCATTTAATGGAATAAATCGCGATTCTACGATCGCGCGAGGGAAACTCGCGTTCACGAGGTAAACGAAGGGAAATCATCGTCACCGAGGTAGACGAGAATCGTTTTTTCTTGACGTGAAAATTCTCAACATTTTCGAGATCGGCCGGCGACAAGGAAGGTCGTTGAACATCGATACATGCAGTTCGTGCATATCTTCGTCCTCCCTTCCTGCCGCGCGACGAGACTGTGGGACATCCTCCTCTTTTTATTTCCTAGTCTGAGATCCAAGGAGTCCCGTCATTCGAGATCTCGATTTTGAGAGACGAGAACGAGCGAACGTGGGATCGGGACAGTCATGAAAGGATAGGATTTGAATGGTTTTTGTCCTATCAAGGCAGCGAGTTGTCGATAAACGCGGAAAAATTGTTAAAGACTTAATCCTTGCTCCTGCAAGTAATTTTCATCGGGAACAACTCGAACATTACCGACAATTCTTTAACTTTTTTTTCAGAATCCTTTGATCCTCGAATTCGTCTAATTTTTCTTCACCGAATTCGCAATCAGTCGAGTCGTCAACTCGTTCCTTTGTAATCACTTTGAAACAATTCACGCTCTTACGGAATTTGCCTCTCTGCTCCGTCAATTTGCCTCCCGAATGTAAAGTTTTCGGGAGTAACGAAAGCATTCGTTCTATTCCGTTAACATCACGATCATTTACATTTTCTTTACGAATTTACAATCTAACGTCCGCGTTTGTAACTCGCCGCCGTAATTTTCCCGCACTTCCCGTCCCTTCCGCATTTTCGTTCATCGCGCGCGTCTGCCCGAATTTTCATCTACCTTTCCTCGTCTAATATATCGCTTCTGGAAAGACATCTCAATCTAGGATTTATTAGTCTTTATTTCTAGCGAACGCGCTGATCGCTCATCGGAATCAAATGCTTCGTTACCAATGCTAACGCTAGAGAGGAAAAGTGCCGATCATATACCATTTATTATTTCTACAGTCGCTAACAGTAGTCGCTATTTCGTCGAAAAGGCTCAATGACGACTTCTTCGACTCGTTGATCTTCTCTTCTCTCTTCTTCTTTTCCTTGATTCCTCTTCGTAGTCGATTTATCGAGACTTATCTCGATAAATAGCAACGCTCGCGATAATCGATTGGTTCGCACGAGGTTTAGCTCTTCCTTCGGCAAACAGAAGATCTCATACGGAAATCGCGTTTTTTTTTTCGAAAAAGTTTTCGAGTTTTCGCCAATTTGGAGAAATAATAAATCATATAAACACACATCTTGGAACGAATAATATCTCGCGAATCGAACAATATCTCAAGGACGATACGATTCGAAGCGAACTTCAGTTGATCTTTAGATATCCTCGGACATCCTTGATACATCTCGCCAAGGATCACTTTCCTCGAGTGTTCTTACGTGGCGTCCTCTAGAGATATCTCATCGAGGACGACTGTGGCTCTAGAACTATCCTCCTTGAAATACTCCTGGAAAATATCTTGTCCAGTATTACTGGATAAATTCGAAACAATAATTTTATCGTTACTAAGATGTCCTCAAGAGATATCTTTTCAAGAACAAATTTATTCGCAGCGACAAACTCGAGGGATATCATGTCGATTCAGAGTTATCTTTTTTACTTCTCGCGGCATCCTCGTGTAATCTCCTATCAAAGACTATTCGACTCACAGCAATAATCTCGTCAATGCGACGTTCTCGAGGGATATCCTTTCGAGGATGATTTGATTTAGTATAATACTCTCAAGGACATCTCTCACTGTCGGAGAATTCTCGATCAGGAGATGAGAAGGGTTTTTCTTCCCCTTTTCCGGCACTTTCCTCTCTCGCGCGCGCGTATTTGATCATAAATGGCCAGCTGACCTCGCGCGACCTTGTACACGTGTGTAAAATCTAAGAAAAGAAAAAAAAAGAACTGGCCCGTCTTTTCGACGCTCGCGTTTATTAATAGCTATTAATTATCACCCTCCCTCCCCACCCCTTCGCTCTCCCGCTTTTATGATTCCAATCCTCGGGAATCTCCCACCGCTCTCTATTGGAATTAATTGGCTACTTTGTGTTTAAAATTGGCTAATGTGTGTGTGTGTGTGTGTGTTGTGTGCATGGACGTGTGCGTGCGTACGTGTCTGTGTGAGTGTATGTGTACGTAGGTGCATCTCTCCCCTCGATGTGTATACAATGTATAATACGTATAATATATTGCTATATATACATGCAAAACGCAATGAAATGCGTAGAAAAATGATAGTAAGATTTTCTTATAGAGTTCTAAGTCAGTCTTTTCTTAGAAAATGCTTGAGGAATACACCAGTGGATACTGTTCTTTTTTTAATCATTTTTAACCCTCAGTATTGATCCTTAGTATTCTTAGAATTTTCGTCCCGTATATGTCACTAAAGTTCTGTGAACACGGATAATCACAATATTCCACGAAAATTTAAAGAAATTTAATAATCTATCGGAAAAAAATCCTGTTTAAAGTATAAATTAAATTTAAATATACCATGAAAAATAGGATACTGCCTGTTTCTTGTACTTTAATGTTCATTGATACAAATTCTTCTGATTAAATTATGATTGAAAGTTACGAGAAGAAAACTCGTTAAAAAAAGATCTGGGGAAAAAAATATCCAGAAATGTATTTCCAAAGGAAAATGAAAGAAATCTTTCATTTCCTTTTATATATCCCTGAGAAAAAATTGAAAGAACTTCAATCCTCTCTCTTTTATAAAGAATACACAAAAATCTAAAAAACCAATTTTTTCCAAGTTTCTCGAAATATATTCTTACACATGAAATCGAAAATATTCATGTGTTTATTTAATACTGATAACAATTTAGTACTTACGACAAATACTTTCGATTTCTTGAAAAAAAAATGGTACGAGTAAATTGAATAATTTTTTGTGAAATTGAAAGATGCATTTCTGAGATAAATTAAAAGAAACTTCAAATTCTTCGAATCGAACGTTCCTACTATTTTTCTACGCATCCCTCGCGATATATCCCATGCATGTATATGTATCAGCTAGTCGAAAATTGAGGCTATAGTGTGCGGCAGTCTATTGTCTCTCTTGGCTCTTCTCTCCGTAGCTTCTAGTTCCCCGTTTTCCTTCTTCTTCATCCTCCTTTTCTTTCTTCTTGTTATCGGTGACTTACTATCTTCCGGTCGACGAAGATTCTCCTTTCTTCTTGGAGAGCGACGCGGAGTCGTCACCCTCGAGTCCGACGGTCTATCTCAGGAACGGGAACGGGGAAGACTTTTTATTCCCACTGGTGTGGAGAGGGTGGCAATTCCGAGGGGTGAGCCACCGTGGAGCTGCAAGTCGTACGAACAAGACATTAGAGGAGCGACGAAGGGCGAAGAAGAGACTGAGAAAGCTAGGCTGGGGGAGGGGGAAGGGGGGGAGAGACGTGCGACCCTTTTGCGGTAAAGCGAGTCGACCACCCTGTAACGGCCATCGGTATTTCAACCGAAATGATCTCGACAAAATTATTACAAAGTTAATAATTTTTCTACGTAAATTAAAAAATTTATTATTAGACGATAATAATCTGATTACCGTGGAGTAGTTAGGGCAATCGATCGCGGGGGTGAGTGAAGGGAGAACGGGTACAACTACGTGCGAATCGTCGAGCTTACTCTTCAAATCAGAATTTTCGTATATTTAACCTGAGCAAAGCTTAACGTTAAAATTGGGGAAATTTTCGAAAGCCTTTTACATCATTTGACAAGACATAGAGCTTATTGAAGTGATAAATTCGAATGGATTCGATTAAATATTCAGCTTAATTAATTATGTAGCCATTAATCAAGAATATCATATTGAAATTAATTCGTATTAAATGTACTTGCTCGGCCATCCGCGTTCTCTAATGATCGAAAACGCGAAGTACGAAATGCCACAATAATAATTTATAACTATCATTTCGCACTTCGGTATCATAAATAAAATCTAGAATTACGACTAGATCGTAAGGATTGAAATCGTCAGCGAGCAGTAAGGTGTGCTTTACTTTCTTTCTTCACTTTTATGTTCGTTAAATGTAACAGCACTGTTTTCGTCTATTCTTTACAATTGGTTAAGTAAGGAACACAAAGGAATTAGATACAACTAAAAGCATATGTACAACACAAAACAACTCTAAATTTGTGCATCATGCCTAAGACAATCGTTACACACTGAATCAAGGTTTCTCTTTTGTTCGTTTTCGATAACAAATCACTTTCTATTTTGGTTTCAACTTAATCGCCAAGTGACAAATCGAGGTCGATAATTATTAATTACCGTTATGGAGCACGGACTACCCGCTCGTGACGATCATTTCGAAGAATTGATGAATCTCGACTATCTTAATAAGCAAAATATCAAAATTGTTCGTCTGATTTCCATGCAGCTGTCAGCATGCGTGACAGCCGATCGTCTCTCTTTTAAATCTTTCTCTCTCTCCTTCCTTAGACACATTTTCGATTTTAATATAAATCTACTTATCCGTTTTTTGATATATATTTTTCACATGTATTGAATTTAATATTGACCTAATATCGGGTAGATACTATCTATGGAATAGGAAATGTTTTGCATGGATCATCGGATTATGAATTATAATTCCAGGTGAATTTAAGAGGAGGGAGGTTGGGGAGATAAACCATGCAGATCTTCGAAAGAGAGTTTTTATCTTTTTTCTTTTCTTTTTTTTTTTTGGCGCGTCGCGACGTCATCGCTTGTCTTTCTCATCGATACGTATTTCTCTCAACTGAAGGCTGCATGGTAGATCAGGCCTTCTTTTACATTCATAATGTCAACGACAAAACAATGTGCTCCGTTCAGGTATTTCCTCTGTTTTCTTTTATGCGCAAGTAGCGGAATGGCGAGACAATGACGGCGGGTGTGTCGTGCGCTTACGAAACCGGGGTGACCGCTTGCAAATTACTGTATTCAGATTATTAACGTTGCGTAATAGATTATAGGAAATTAAATTTTCGATTATTTAATCGGAATTGAATCTGAGACGGGAAAACGAATATATTTCTTCAATGTATTTATCTTTTAAAGGTTCTGAAAAATAAATTCCGAATTTTATTTTTTTTAATTAAATTTAATAAAATTTCAATTTCAAGAAATATTTATTTTTATAGTTTACTATTAAATTATTAATATACATATTATTAATGCAAATAACATTTTAATGTTATGTACAAAATGCATTAATACTCTTTCAAATAAACAGGTTTAAAAAACGAGATTAGTCGCAAATTGGCAAATGTTCCTCGAAGATCGTAATTGTTTCCTTTTTAATCAGATTCTTTCGGGCTCGCTTTTAAGTTAGCCGCAAAAGTGGGCCAGCCAGCAATGCGATTTCTCGCTTCAGCAACGCTCTCGCGAAATAGAGAGAAAGAGAGAGACACAGAGGGGACAGAAACACACTCTTCGGACAAAGGAACGGTATCTCGCCGAGTAATGCCGAGTACATTATTGTCGTGCGGATGTTTAAGGAGCCGGATGTTTAATTGCGCGTACACGCGAAACTGCCGCTAATTAGCATCGCTAAACGCACCTCGTCTGTCGTCACTTAAGACATGTCGCCGAAATCCGCGAAAACTAATGTTAGATTATTCCAATTTCCGTGCAATTCCACAGAATTTATTTCTGAAATTCATTACGAGTAATTATACAAATAGTAATAATGTAATCTTCTTACGGGGACTCTCCCAAATTCAACAATAAAAAATCCAAAAAAATCAGGGCGTATGAGAGTCAGCGTGGTAGTTAGTACGCAATCTTAAATCTTTATTCCAAAAAATAGTACTGATTTTTTTGGAGTAATTATACACTCGTACGTTTTTCAATTAATTCAGTTACTGCGAACATACACAAGGTAGTTCTAACAAAATGAGCGTGTAGTTGTACTTTGAATAATACAATTATTTACGAAATATATTGAAATATCACTCGCAAATATTTTACAGAAAATGTTCGGATTATATATTCGACGGGTATAACCCATTTCAATAATTTCGATAATAATCTTTAATTTAATTTACAATAATTAAATACGTATCATATTTTATAAGAACTATATTCAATCCGGCTTTAATCATTTTTAACAGAGTTAATTTAAAAATTATTATCTGGATTGATATTATTAAAATTTTTCTTACAAAAAAATCCCCTAACTTGAAATAATTTTTTCGGATTTATATGGATTGATACGGAGAGATCTTCGAGGAATTTTATTTCATAATTTCTTTTTAATTTTAAAACACGAATGTTTAATCAACCACGTCGTGTGGTTGTGGTGATATCGAATTCATTTGTAATTATATTTAATTATAAACAAGTATGTCACCCCGTTTGAGCGCAATCAACCCGCCTTGACACGAAATGCACGACGCGACCGATCCGATTCGGAAATGCGACGTACTATACAGAGCGCTTCGAAATCGCTAACTATACTCTCTTTTTAACTTTCAAACACGTACAAATAATAATATAGCAGTTTTACGGGTAATCGTAGATAAGCATTTATTTGTACGCGCATTTATCTATTGAAAATCGTAAGAGGATCGATGACATCAGCGATTCTGAAGGCACCGTGTATATCGGTTTCGCGCGGGAGCGTCCAAAATGTTAGAGGCACGGCATATGTACATTATGAGGTAAACAAAGGATGGTCAGAGAACCCAAGGTGAGACAGTTGTAACGCAAGCAAAAGGCAATATACTTGATATTATAAAAAATAGGCTGGATCATGTACCTCTGCGAGCGAGGTCGCGCCGACTATAGCTGACTCTCAGTTCGTTCGGTTCGTTCAGGAGGAGGCGTAACACGATTTGTAGTAGTAGTGGTAGTGGTAGTAGTAGTAGACGATAGCGGTAGTAGTCGATAGTAGCTGACAGTGGTAGATAGCTGAGTCGGTAGTGGTAGTAGTAACGTGTACGTATACGCGGCGCAGGGCGCTGGTTCGGCGATCGGCTTGCTCTAACTTGACGGTAGAGTAAGCAAGACGTACAATTGTTACACATCCACCATCAGTTGTAAGTAACACTACCCAACAACACACACCTTGTAGAAGTTACGACGATAACGGTACATATTGGATATCAAATCGACAGGCCGAGACGTACATTGTAAATGTCCTTATTCCATACGTATTAGATAATGAGGAGACAATTCAGACAATCATAATGAAATCTATATAGATCGATTTCGTGGAGGATTTTGCCATAAGAGTCACGCCTAGATTTTCGAATCTTTTCGAATGGTTCAAGATAACTTGTATCGATTCGAATTATATGCGAATTTATATTGAATGTATATTAAATTTTAAATGATTATAAATTCGTTATTCGTAAAAATTATTCCTTGCTTAATACATCTTAATGCAGTAAATTTTTTTAAGATAGTATATTTTATAGCTTATTTTTTATTAAATATGTCACAAGTGCCAAAACACGTTACAAAAATCAATCAGAGAACAACTTATAATACAAAAAAATCTAGACGTACTGATATTTTCAATTTCGAAACCAGTAATAAAAATTTAAAATTTTATCTTGTTTTTGTTATACTTCTACAAAAGGAAAGTTAAATTTTGTTGAGTAGTGTAATCTGGGGAAAAATATTGCATATGTAGATCTGTTACTATTAGAGATGTTTTTTCGTCTCAATATCGCAGAGGGAAAATTAGAACGATATTCTAGAATACAAGATACTTGATAATTGTCCTAAATTGTGTGAATTAGTAAAATGTTTAAATATTCAAAATTAAATTATAGAAAAAAGTTTATATTTTTTTTCTATTTTTCAACTTCACAGAAATTTTTAATAGATTCTAATGGATTTCTATTTAATTATCTTTATATTATATTTCTTTTATATATTTGTTATCATGTAATTTTCGTTGTTTTCATCATCTAATTATTATCTGTATATTATGTCGAGAATTTACACAATGGTAAATATCACAAAATATTACCCGTCACTTTATGATGAAATAAATTGATCGCTTCAATTGATTATTCCGTTAATACGGTGCTTTCATTACTTTTAATAATGTAAATTTTGCTGTTCAAAACGCCATAATTTTAAATAAAATATAAAGTTATCTTCTTATTTATTTATGAACATAAATCACTTTTTGAAAATTTATAAAGAATAGATAATACACTTTAGAGTAGAAAATTAAAGAAAAATAATTTCATTAATATATTTTATATTAAAATTTAATTAAAATAAATAAATATATATATATATATGTACATTTAAAATCTAAAATCTAAAGAATGGTGACACACTTTGCGATATTTTATATTATTATCAATTAAACAAAAAACAATAATGTTCAAATAATTTTGAGAAATAAATGACAAATTGTCAAAAAGAATACAGACTACACACAAAGAGAGTGAAAAGAAACATGAAAATCATAGAAAAGATTTTATACATGTTCCTGAATCTTTCATATCTCCAACTTTAAAATATCATTCTAATCCTCAACTTTAAAATATCATTCTAATTCTCCGTTCGACGATATTGATAACTATCAGTTTCTTATCTACTTGATTTCTACTCCTTCGCTATATCAAGAGATCGCATACAGCGATTGTATCACAGTGGGCCGACAGGGTTACGTGAAAAATGCACATACATTTTAGACTTTACATGTTATTCTTCCTCGGAACAACATCAAAAGCTACACTGCGTCCTTTGTGGACGTTAGCAAGAGGATCGCCAGGACGAAAGGCCCCTCTTTCTTTTTTTCTTTCATCTCAAGTTTCGTATAATCGATCGATTTCGAAATTTACTTTCTCCGTCGTTACGCGTTGAAAGACTCAGCCGGCTCTAGTCAGCGCTACTCTTCGAACACCCGATATATCCCGCTCGCGCTACTCGATTGCTTGATAAGAAACACTGTGCGCCCCTCTATGAACTCTCTTGGGGATTATTAGCTTGTCTGTCTTTTTTTATCTAGGATTTAGGATAAAGGCTCGCGATGCGAGGAGAGGTACGAATGCGAAGGAGGGGAGATATATATTGATTTCTTTATAATATTAATCTCGAGGGACGGTAAAAGGGAGAATGTTGCGAATGTTTTTTTTTCGGTTTTTCTTTCTTTTTTTTAAATTCTCTTAGGTATTTTTTCGTCGATCAGTTCTACACGGAGAGAATTTTCTTTTAAAATTTACCCTGAAAATATGGTGATTGTGGTACAATACAGTATTTTAAAGATTTTTACCATGCACTTCAGTAAAATTGATCAAACTTATTTTATACTTTATTGTAGTTTTATTAATGAATGAGAGAGATTTATATTAAAATTTTTCGAGATACAATGTTGTCCCACCATTGTCATATTTTCAGGGTAAATTCTAAGACAAAATTCTCTCCGTGTAGTGACTTTGCTGTATGCGAAAGGGAGACTTTTGTAAGTCGGGTTATGTCATATCGCTTGTTCCAAAACCACAGAAGCATTACAGCTGTATGTATATATTCATACATCAATGATACAAATCGCATCTTCTTTCTTCGTCACTATTTATCAAATCTCGCAATCAATATGAAAAATCTCACGATATTCTACTGCATTGAATTTCATTCAAAAAATTATACGAAGAGTAATAATTCCTTTGAAAAGCTTCTTAATCAGTTGATATTTTAATAAGCTGTGCATTTTACAATCTTGTTTTTTAACCTTCTCCGGTAATTTTGGAACAAAAGCGTGTACCGATCGGCCAAGGGCGACTCGCGTGGATTCGTTTTATAATGCGGCTTACCTCGCGAAGCTCTTGAATGCCGCGGACTGCGGATTAATGCAGAGCGGCACTCGCGACGTGTTCAGCTGCTCCGCTATAAATTTGTGCATCTCCTCTGAAACAGACAACGACGTACCACCATGTAAGTGAATGATGGAGTTGGGACGTTGATGACGCGATACAGTTTCCCGCGGTCGAGATAACGACACTGTGAATAATGCCATGGCTATATCCTCACCGCGCGATCCAGCGCTAAACGCAGCTAAATCGTCCTCATTCTCGTCCGTGTTGTGTGTATAATTTCATAGTTTTTAAATTTGATTATTAGTATATGTATTTGAATTATTGAGTACAAAAAAGAAATGAGTTCAATTTTGCCCGAAAATTAGTTTTTCTTCTCATTAATCTTGAAATAGGTATAGGTATGTTTTCAGTACAAAGACACTTGTCCTAGACTTCTAAGAAAATAAATAATAAGTGGAAAAAGGAACACTAATCCACAACTTATCCATTTTCGCAATTTGAAAAAAAAAATTGAACGCTACTTCTTGTTTATATTGTAGAAACTTTTTTGATGAGATTTTCGAATGACTAACGACTGAGCTTGAAAAATAATCAAAAGAGATATTTTAATAGTCAGTATTTTAACTTCAACGTTTTCGAGGTATTTTGTGTAAATATAATTTTGTTTCACATAAAGCGAGATAATGATTGTTTAAGAAAAATGAAGATAAATAAAGTATCTGAGTGGCGTACTATAAAATTTTTAACTTTACCAACGTTGAGTGTAGAAAGAATATGAGTACAGATTTGAAATTTAAATTTTTCGCTTAATAGACAAGCATTTCAAAGCTAGAAATGTTTCAAAAATATTATTGAATGTCATATTTAAATTCCTAAAAGTAATTTTGCTTATTTTTTCACTGGAACTAAAATTGAACAGTTTTTTGTTAATACTGAAAAAATTAATAAATGTGACTCGTCCTCTTTCTGCACTCTCGATTCATTTATTATCGCAATCGCGTTATTAAATTTAAAAATTCTAAAAAACCTTTCTGTACGACAGTTTTCCAAATTTCACATATATTTTTAAATTGCACAAAATTTTTACATGTCATACGTCGTACGTAATATTTTTCTGTACGTTTCTGTCAATCGTTGCAAACAACTAAACTTGCAAATATCACTTTTTATCACAGCTGATTTTAATATGAATACCACGTCCAGCAAGGAATTACGCGATAATAATAATAACAGCAGCATTTTTTTATGTTATTCTGGTTCGCCGTTCTTCGCTTCATCGTTGACGATTATAGCAACGAGAAAAGACACACGAGAACTTCACGGTTCTCAGCGACCAGGCGTTGCTGAGATAAACCATGATTTATCGTGACACGCACACACACGCGAGAATGTTTATCGCGGTTATTGTTCTCGAATAGCACAGGCACGTGCCTGAGATACTTACCGTGTACGTCACTACCCACGATACGCGCGATATTCTCGAGACAATATATTGAGTTTCTTTTACACAATTTGTACCGCAAAAACGAATTTCTAATTGCCAGTCGCACTTTGTATAAGTTTTAACGTAAAAAGTCGACGAAAAATCAATATAAAAAAAACTCGCAATTGTCAAAATGTTAAGCATCAGAAATTTCCTGTTTAATAACATTCTAAATCAACTACATATATAAACGTAAATCTTACTTATTACATTGAAAGTAAATTAAATTTACATTAGTCATTTTTTTATCACAAAATATACGAAAAGATATTCTCGACATTCATTGCACAGCTGTCGCAAAATTCACATGCTATTATTAAATGTTACGTACTTTCGTAAATATTCTTAAATATATTTTTCCACCAAATTCAAAAAATAAGGCATTCGCGAGATTTTTCTTTCATTATTTTTTTTCATCTTTACACGAATTTTCAACGCGGCAGGATTTCTCACCTTTCACTTGCTGCACGCTAGTGAGCTTTCGCTCCCAGAGATCGTCGAACGGATGGGCGGCCGAAGGCTCGAAATCCACCCTGTACTGTCTCAAACCGGCGCTCGTCGTATAACAGCATGTGCACATGCACGAATGATATCGAAGCCGTCCCTCGTCCAGATAAGGATGCGCCAGGGCGTCCACCACGGTGATCCTCTTGTCCTGCGTAACAATAATTCACATCGAAAAGAACATTAATAAGTATAATATCAATTACTAAATTATAAAATGAAAAGTACCAAATTCGTATTAAATAATATGAATTTCAATAAATGAGAATAGAGTAGGAATTGATCTTTGTATCATTATCAATATGTATTTATGTATAAATAAATGCAACAGAATTAATAATTGAAATTGATAATAAAATATGAAATCCGAGATAGTAGTTATTATCGAATTAAAAGTGATAAATATTGCAAGAGAATAGTAATTTATTTAAAAAAACAATAAATTTATAAATATGATTTTGAAACATTTTTTACTATAAAATAAACTAAATAAGTCATATATATACATATTTATATAAATTAATAAATTAAATAAACTAAACTGAATACTATCCGCATCAAAGTGAAAAGTTCTAAAAAAATTTTTGAGGCTCAGCATATACTTAATTTTATGTGTAACAATTGTGTAAATTGAAGTTAATATTTATTCATCAAACAAAGTGAACTCAAGTAAAATGAGAATAGTGTAAGATTTAATGCAAAGAAACGATCTATTTTTGCGTTAAGCAAAGACTTACGGGATCGAAGACTAGCATCTGGCAGAGCAAGTGGACGGCCTCGTGCGTCGCCTGGCTGCTAAGATTATACAGGGTCGCGAGCGACGGCGGCTTCTGCGCCCTTCTTAGCATGTGAGACTTCGCGCCCTCGCACGCATACCTCATCTCCTCGAGAGTGGGCGAACCCAGCAGCTCCGTGATTAATTCGAGCTGAGACCAAGATAGAAGGCACGTTTTTTCATTGCTTAGTTAGAGATAATCCTACCGACGTAAAATACTCACGATATCTAACTAATACCTACTTCTACCAATGTATATTAATTTTAATCTCGGTTCAACTTACTCTTCATTTTTTCAAGTTTCAATAATTAAAAAAGATGAAAAGTAAGTTGAATCGAGATCACAGTTAATCTACATTGATATTATAGAAATGGGTATGAGATATATTTACTGATATCTCGTGTAACCGGAATCATGCACATCAAGAACGATTTTACTGAAGTATTTAAAGATAGCTACAGATCTGAAAATAATATTATTAGACCATCAAAATAATTATGTAGGATGCTCAAGCATAATAAGTGATGTGTAAAAGGTTTTGACATTCTAATAACTAGTTTGAACTTATACAACTATTTTGTGATGGTCTAACAAAGTTATTTTCAAATCTGTGTCTACATATATATGTATATATAGCTAAATTTTTATATATTTTAGCTAAATCATCCTTTTTGAGTAAGTCAAGTTTAACATACGAGTAAGGCCTTTTAGACTCAAGTTAAATTTTTAGGGTCCGTTTTACTCACCTGTTGCACAGGGCTTTGGGCCTGGAAGAGGATCCGTCGGCGTAAGAGCTCGCCGAAGATGCAGCCGACACTCCACACGTCCACCGCAGCGGTGTAGTGTCGCGCGCCCATCAGGATTTCCGGCGCGCGATAATACTGTGTCACCACTTCCTGGGTCATGTGAACGTTCTGGTCGGGTTCCGCCACCCGGGCCAATCCGAAATCACAGATCTGAAGAAAGAGAGCACTTAATACGCTTGGCCGTTCGACGTAAATAGAATAATCTAGAACTAGATAGTTAAATTTAGAATATGGCTTCTATTTGGAACAAAGCATCTATGTAGGACAAACAGATCCTTAATTAGTATGTATTTCCTCACTATTGAGTCCAATCGGGGAGAATATATAATATATGCAAAGTCGTTAATGTTTGAATTCAGGTTGACATATCTAGATCGAGACTTACTTTTAGTACGCAATTGCTGTTCACTAAGAGATTTCCGGGTTTGATGTCCCTGTGGAGAATTCGGGCCGAGTGAAGGTACTTGAGGCCTGAAAACAACAATATGTTCCAAATTATAAACCTGTACAATAATAATGTACTATCTCCAGATCAATTTGCTGAAAATCAATTTTTTGCAAAAAGATCGCTCCGTAATAGCCTTCTTTGTTAAAAAAAAGAAGCAATTCTTTACAAAAAAATCGGTTTCAAATACTCTTTTAGTTAGAAGAATCAATTTTTCGCAAAATAGGTCGGTTTAAAATCGCTACTGTTGTTTAGAAAGATCGAACTTTTAGAGATCGGAACATCCCCATCTTACAATCGTATCAAATTTCAAAAACTTAAATTACTTTTTATATTAGATAGCAATAAGAAGTACAAGGTGTATCAAAAAATTTTTATAAAGATGAATATAAAGAATTAATTTAATCACATGTCTCGTGAAAGAGACAATTGCAAATGTTAGATAATCTTCGAAATTCTAGTTAGAAAAATTGTCAAAGTTAAATTCGATTCGCTCGCTAATTAATTTGATGAGAATGGCAGCAACGTACCGATGGATTAATCATGTGGGATTTTTATCGATGATGAAAATTGACACGAGATCGTCGCACCGTCTCGCTCGTATGAGACTGCGAAAATGATAGTGATGGAAGAATTTTTCTCGACGGCATGACAAGCTGACAAAACATCAGAGACGCCGCTGCTGTGACATGACACGTCGGTCGTGTCAACGTGAACCCAATTTTCATGCCGATGAAAATTTGCCCCGAGCAAAATGCAGACCGGCTCTTTTTGCTGATGAAAATTCGGAGCACTTTGGAACGAAGATTATATCAAGCTTAATCAAAAATCGGTTATTATTTTGTCGAAAATGTCCGTCGATGAAATTCGTGCCGCGCGGTATAAATTTGCGTGCGGCGCAAATGTGATGAATAATAACCGAATTTACTCCTTTTAATGGAACAACGCGGAGCGTAGCAGTTTTTACGGATTCTTTAATCGATCTATTATATATTTATATTTAGCAATTATGAAGAGAAATATAATAATAAGTCCAATAATGAGTTTAAAAGAAATTATAAAATCAAAATTTACAAATTTACATTGTGAAATTCGGGAAAAGTGATTTTCTAATATAAAAAATTGCACTTTATAATATCATAAACTCATCACGATATTAAATTTATACGGATTTAAAAAATAATAAAATAAAATGTAAATAAATAGAATGTAACATTATTTTTACGGTTTTCACATTAAGTTTTGAAAATAATAATAACAATAATGATGATGATGATGGTGGTGAGAGAGGTAAGTTTCTTAAAACTCGAATTAAATTATTTATAATATGTAAGAATTTATATAATAGCCGACAGATTACTTCGTTATGAAAAGGGTCAGACAAGTTTAACGATTAATCATAACGTTGTTGTGTCCCGCTATCGATTGACAAATACCGTAAACACGGAGTGACGATCGGGGCGTTTCAAATCGATCGCATTCTTCATCCGTTTTATAAATACGCGAGTGATGCACGAGATACGCTTTAATTAGTCAGCACTGATTAGTCGATATATGAAGAGTTCAAGAAAACAATGTAATTTCACCGACTCATTTCTTAAATTAATTTATTTAGGACCGGTTGTTCCATCTTTAGATAAACTATGAAGTAATTTACTTATTGGATAAACCTCGGGATAAACAAAAGAGTAAAAGAGTAAGAACATAAGAGTAAGAGAGTAAGATAGTGAGCTGAAGTTCCACCGAAAGGTGGAACAATCCAGCCTTAATGATGGAAAATCGGCGTAACTCATAGAGGTTTCGCGAAAGTTCCTTTCGTTTGCTTCTGTTTCCTCTCGCCTTACTTTAAAGCAACAATGTCTCTCTCGCACAAGAATGGTGGACGTGGAAAGGCGAGAAATAGGCAGAGCCGTAACGAGATTCCTTTAGTTGTTTCCCGATCCATCCCTGTCAACGAATCGACTTTGCCGTTCGTTTAAGTTGATTCAGAGGAAACACATTGAAAAAAGGCACGGCGTGTATTTTAAGGTACAACATATTGGCAAGTTAATTGGCCGAACGTTCGATCACAGTTTCAGTCTTTCCCATTCTTTCAAAGTGTTCGTTTAAATTGAAAGAAGACCGTCAGGGAACAGATCGTTATGATGCGACAGCAAATTATCGGAAAATTGATTATTACGGAATATTTTCGCAGACGTGCGTAATGAAATAAAATTAGGCGAAAGAAAACGGTTTAACGAACTTGGTCTATTTGGATTTTTCTCAAATGTACTGATAACTTATACAATTTATTATATATACACGTATGTCCCAAAACTATATTCTTTTTATTTTCAGAGTTACGTTCAATCACCGCTCTGAATGTGAGTCACGCTGCAAATACATTCGAGGCTTAGTCTTCGCGGCAATAAAACTCGGTAATATTATCGGGGGTAATCCGTCGTCTGGGGGGTGGCTAGTGAGATCGGGGAGTCCGCCTCGCCGTAATTAAAGTCCCTCGTCCGGGTTTGCTGTGTGCCCGCTCTTATTATCGTATCCGTTCGCACGCGATTAACTCGCATCCCGAAAGTTCTCTCTCTCTCTCTCTCTCTCTCTCTCTCTCTCTCTTTCTCGCGCTCTCTTTCTCTCTCTCTCCCCCATCAAGCCGGAATCTTCGCGTGCGCTTGTTTAAGCAGTGTAAAAAATTCATTTAACCGCCGAGCTGCACCGCTTAATCGAATATTAAATTATTACAGATGAATTTGTACTCTTTCCCTTCTTCTTTTCGACGAGAAAAATATTCAGCGTTTAAAAGGAAAGCTATAGTGGCTAGATAACAGTGAATATATAATATTTGCATAAATTGATAAATTTTAGATATAATGTATAATAAACATGGTCTGATATTTTGTATGTGTGTGTGTGTGTGTGTGTGTGTGTGTAGCCCTCGGATTGCAGCAATAAAAAAACGCAGACATTTCAAATAACAAATTGTTATATTTTATAAGACACATTTGTCGCTCCAGATGGATTGGACGGAGTTTAAACAAATTATATAAAATTTATATAGAATGTGTGTTTAATTGTGAAAATAAAGACATTATCCATAAGGTTTCATGATGAGATTTGGCGATCGTGTGAATAACACTTCAGTTTTGGCAACCTGGCGAGTGACTCTACATCGAACGTTCGCGAAATCTAATATTGTTTAAGAAGTTTGCTGATGAAGATTCAAAAGAGAAACGTACAAGTTTTCAAGATTTTGAATAAAGATAAGGTCATCACATCGGATGGATTAACAAAATTATTTGTGTAAGATTTATTGAGCATCTCCGTTCGCGCTGACTCTCATTAGCCCTGAGTTTGGTTGTTTTTTGTTCGTTATATTTTATCTTTTTCAAAATAGTCCTCCATGACATTAATACACTTTAAAAGTTTTGTAATCTAAAAATTTCCTTATAAACCAATATAACGATATTTAATCTTAAATTTTTTTAATGTATTAAAAATATAAAAATACAGAGAGAAAAAATTCTTCCTAAAAGATACATAGAATTTTCTACAAACACACAATATCAAAGCATGATCTAAAGATTAAATACATTCGAAAGTTTCAATATAAAAACGAGATTATTATAATCTTTTTATACAATAAATAAAAAAATGTTGTGCGTTTTATATATTAAATACAAAATATTATAAGCGATTAAAGCTAGCTAATGATATCGTGTAGAATTCGCACGTTAAAATTTAATTAGTTTCTAATTAATCCACAGAATTCACTATTGCATTCTATTGGAATATTACACGACAAAATATCCTGTTAGAATCTGCATTTGTAACGATATTGTGTCGATCACACATTATAAGTCAACTTTATCGCTGCCCACGATAAAATCCGGCGAGCTGCAGAATAAATCGTGAATTCAGTTATACCGAGCAATTAACTAGCGGTGCGCGTGCGGAAACGCCTGCTAATTAAAGTCCATCAGCGAGCCACTTATGAATATCCCAATTATTTAATGTCCTTTATCAATGAAATTAGCTGACTCGTGTACTCCCTTCGTAATCAACGTGATTTCACGCGCGCGTCATTTCGCCACGTCGATAATGCGTCCGCAAAGCAAGAACGTTATTTTTTCCGATTAATGCAAAACAAATAACGTGATAAAAAAAGCTAATTAATGCTGACCAGTTACGGACGAGTTGCTCGATGAAGAATTACAGTTATTTTCATTTGACTTCGTGTGTATTTGATCACCTTTCTCTCTCCATTTCTTTTTTTTTCACATCCCATGGTAACTGAATTAATTTAATTGAACATCGCGCTAATTAATCGATGATTGGATGTGACGAAAAGTTCGAACGATATCGATGAGTCAAAAATCAATAGAGTTTTTTACGAAAAAGTCCAGTCAATGTGGCTAAAGTTTTGAGACAATCTTATCATTTATTCGTACATTTTCATTTATATATTTTTATTCTTTGAAGTATCTCAAACGTAATTATCATCATTACATTTATTAACAGGAGAGCAACTCTTCAAACAGATAAAAGAATATGAAAAACCGGTCGCGTAGGTTTATTCTCGTCTAAGACGCCAGTTTTTTTCTTGCAAGTATTCACGAATTACCGGTATGATCTGTCTGATCTGTCTGCTCATGTCATCCTCGTTGAAAGAAGGTTGCCGACAACCTTGGAGTCGATAACCGAGGCGAGACCGGGTCTCCCGAAGAGAGGCCTTGACTTTCGTACGTCGGTAATCGCTTGACCTCGCTCGTCGGCCAAATGGGAGAAGAAATAAAGAATTCAGCCAACGAGAATGCCGTGATGTCAGGTGCGATGAACTCGACAATGGCAGCCCGGCCGAAGCAAAATGTAATTCGTGACCGTTCTAGCGATGATCTTGAGCATATCCTCGAATAATCGAATAGTACTTCATCGTTTCATCTCGAGTTCCAGTTTAATTTTTTTAAAACATTTCAACGAGTAAGTTATCTATATTTCATACACACTGAGTGCATAAAGATTATTTATGGAGTTACATTTTATTAAATAAATAAAATACGACGAAAAATGCGCTCAAATATTACACTCTAAAAAAACAACGGTGTTTATATAATTTTCATTGTATTGGTGTTAATATTAACACCAATATGATGTGCATTCAACACCATGGGTTTTAAATCCATACCATGTTGTGTTAGTATTAATATTAACACAGCGAGAATTATATAGGCACCATATGGATGATAAATCCATAATAGAGATGTTAAATCTACACCAATATTTTGTAGACTGTACAAATATTAATATTCTATCTTTTGCTTAATGACTTCATATCATATTTATACGAATAAAATTCCATTGTATACACTGAAAGAAAAGATTGGTCGCTACAACGATTAAGATAGTAAAATATGACATAGCATCTTTAATCGGCTGCAGCAACCAGTTTTTGGTTGTAGCAGCAAAATTTTAGTCGCGTTAATCTATCGAAATCATGTACTGAGACATTGCGGATAGGCTAACGCAAATAAAAATTTGCTGCTACAACCAAAAACTGGTTGCTGCAGCCGATTAAAAATGCTATGCCATATTTTACTGTCTAAACTGTTGCAGCAACCAATCTTTTCTTTCAGTGTATGTAAATATTTAATATAATCGGGTGTAATTAAAGCAAAATTCAAATATCTGCGGTAAGATTGCAAGTATAACGCTGCGTAGTAGTACAGTGCGTCGTGGCATGAACGCGGACGACGTCGCGACGCTACTCGCGGTTAATTTTGATACCCGCCGCCACGTCATCGGAATCACTCCTCTGCCTGCTGTAAACAAGAAGCCTCACCACGCGAACTTATTTTCAGCGAGGCCGATAACCGCGTTGCACGCGCGCAACCACCTGAGATTGTCTTGGCACAGCGCGTAGCCGCGCTCCCATTTAGATCCATTTGTACTCGTAAAACTCGTATTATCTCGACATTTGCGAGAGAAGAATTTTGTAAATGCGCGAGATCCGCTGTGAAATGCTATCGAGAACATTGGAGCATTGAATGCCCATTCGTTTTTCCTTACGAGCCAGTAGAATCGCAAAAGCGGGATCGCTTGGCAAAAAAGCGACTCGCGTTGAGGACTTCGAGAACGATAGGGAAGTCCGTTAATGGGCAGTAATCGGCCAACGCGCGATTAATCACCCCGTCGCGTTAATCCCCGCCGAGTAATTTATCTCGTGGAGAGGAGATAGAAAAGGATTCGTATAATGAGCGCCGTCGCGCGGCTTCCTGTCACGCGTCGGAGCTCGCGAAGTGATGCTGGGACGGCTCTCGCACATCGAGTCGTAACAATGGGTTTGTTTTCTGTGGCTGAACTAGTGTACACTTTTGGAACTTGAAGTGAGATGGATACATATTTGATACTTGGCCAAAGCGGGAAAGACAGTTCTAGTGCGGTCTAAATTTCTTGCAGTAAAATCTCACTACAAGAAAATGAAAGTACAACCACCCGTCACTTCTTGGAAAAGAGTGAAAATTATCACTCTTTTTCAAGAAGTGAAATATTTTCTCTTTTTTTGAATGATTATATTTTCACTCTCTTGAAGTAAGATTTCACTGCAAGAAATTTAGAGCGTAGTGCAGGAATAAAATACAGACCTAATATAACACGATAGATCTGTTTTTTATTCCTGCACTATACTGAGAAAAAAATGCTGTTGATTCAATTAAAGTCTATATTACGGGCTGTCGCTAACATAAGTGATTAATTGATGTATATTTTTATTAACATAAAGGCCTTGATTATTGTAATAATAATTTATGCCTTTATATCAATAAAAATATACATGAATTAATCACTTTTGTTAGTGACAGCTCGTAATATAGACTTTAATTGAATCAACAGCATTTTTTTCTGTTCACTCTCTTTCTCGTTTTCGCCAAATATCAAACATATTACCGATCTTATTTAAAGTCTCAAAAGTAATACCAGTTCAATCACAAAAAAAAACATACTTAATATCGTCACTGATGCCGGCGGCGTTGTAGATCGCCGAGAGCGATGTGCTCGTCACGAGCTTCTGCACTTCCGTCGAAATTTCGCTCGTCTTCGTAAAGTTTCGTCCCTCTTATACCACATAAAGCGCGCCAGCTCGTCAATCCTTCTCAATTTCGGAATCTTATCATACAATACGTGACAAAGTTACTTTGTTATGCGAAAATTCAGAAGTATAATATAGATTTAAATTAAAATTCGCAAAAATTAGAACTAGAAAATGTACGAAAATATTCAGAAATAAAAATCTTTAAAAATTAAAAAAATCTCGACATGTAAGATAATTGATATATAATTCCATAATTTACTTTTACTATAATACGTGCATTCTCGTTCTTCTAAATAACTTCTAATTTCTGATTTTTTTTGTTTCCACAATTGTGTATTTTTAACTGTTAATAATTGGATAATTCTACCTTTCCGGATACATTGACATACATCGTATTATTCCGTTTAATGAAAATGTATAATTTACATCATAGCTTCTATCGCGTGCTTGATTAAGGATTCAACTTCGTGGCGTGCATATATAGCCACGTCGTTCTCAGAATATTATCCTTGATCGATACACCTGTTGTCGATTAAGTCAATTTCGATCAGACGTTGAATTTAATTAACAACATGTGCGCGCGTACGTGTACGTACTTATGTACATTGCATCACATCGACCTGTTTCCGCCATGCGTCTTGTCTTCGTGTACCACATTTAACGTCAAATTAGATCGTAGACTAAGGTGTATCAATACTGAGGCATAAATTGAGGTGTATCAAAGGTAATTTCGAAGACGGGTAAAAAACTTATTGCGTGAATAAAAATTAAATTAAATTGCACACAGGTGAGAAAAGAAAAGCATTACATTTTTATCATAAGTCCACCATTTAAGGAGGTTCATATAAGCCTTTTATGTCAAATTTATAGTTCGTTCATTTATTTGTTTTTTAATAAACCAAATCAATTTTACTCATTTTATTCTGTCTTTATCCAATAATATGATTATACTCCATAGATACTTTTATTTCTTAGTAACACGTACCGTGCAAAAATTGTATCATATACATAAATTATACATTACCAAATAATAAAAATAAAATATTATAAAACGATTTCGATAAAATCAAATAAAACAAATTTTTAGTACAAAATAAAGATTTAGGCTATGGAATAGCGATGCTTTAAGGGCGGAATATGGTGTGGGAAATTGAACTAAAAATTTGATCAATCTATATGTCGCTGCACGTGCAACGAAAACTTAAAGCCAAGAGGGTTCGCTCTGGCGAAGTTCCAGCCGATTTAATGTCGGTGCTTGTTAATGTACGATGTAGAAGAATGACAGGTAACTGAAGAGAATGTGAGCTAATATTTGCTCTCGAGAGCAGGACTTTGAATTATTAACTTCGTCGACTTCAGGCTTCGACTCGAGATAGCGATTCGGGAGAAATGACAGTCCTCGTTCGTGAAATAAAGAGGACTAATTATAGTATAGGAGAATTTACACATCTAGATAATATCTTGACAAAGAAAAGTGGATCAATTACGCCTACGTAAATTTTGAATAGTTTTTTAAAATTTGCTGAAATTAATAATTTATTGCATAATATTGTATACAAAATATATGTATATCGTAACTTTTCTTGTAATTATAATTACAATTGCAATGAGTAATATATACCAATGAAAATTACTGAACTTATAATAATAATGTAATTACATGCAAGTCAAGTAATCGTATAAGAAATCGCACAATTTTATCGTAATCATTATTATAGTTTAACGAATTTAAAAAAATATGTCGTCAAATTTATTTGGACAAATGATTTAATACAACAGTGAAAGATGATTTCTTGTTACTATCTTCGACTTCGCGTTAATTTAAAGTAAAAACATTATCTTGCTTGCTTATGCGTAAAATGCGCCGGTGTTTAATTAAATTATTTTGTTTGTTTCTTCCTGCTTCTCTTTCTCTTTCTCCTTACCTCTTTATGTTACGCGTTACACTTAACTGCAAACGAGATTATACGCCGTGTAATCCGCTCATTAAGATTTGTTTGACGTTGATCGCAACCACTGGCAAGTAGTACAAGCGTACAAATCGGTGAAGTCAGACACGCCGCGCGACACGTATCATAGCCTACGCGGAAATTACGATTACCATCACTACAAATCGCTTTAACACGTGTGATCTTGTAGTTATAGATTAAAAATATCCCTAAGATGCATTTGCTCTCTCTTAGAGAAAATTAATTAATTTATAATAAATTTATTTGAAATCTCGTGTTTTTTTAATATTATAAAATATATATAAGTTTATGTAGAAAGTTAATTTTTTGAAAACAATGTCGAAAGTCGGGAAATAAAGATTTGCATATCATAATTACGGTATTTCATATTTTTTACACCTGCATTCTTTTTAAAATTTTGTAATGCTATATTTTTAATGCTTGGCCAAAAGTCTTTGATGTTTAAATAAAATTAACAAAATCGATCAATCAGAATTAGATCAATTAATTCAAGAATACGTAATACAGAAGGAAGATCCACTTGAGCACAGTTTTACAATGCAGTTCTCGTCGAAATTGAATTAAATTCTTTACTAAATCCCCCGATACTATTTATCCATTTAAAAATACATTTCCTTTCCTTCCGCTTTTGCTCTCGAGAAGGGTATCGGTTGTTCCTGTTGCAAGACATCGATTTGTTGCTACACAATGTTGGTATCCGCCTTATCGGTAGATTAAAAAGAGAAACGCCACGATTTCTCTTCAAAAAGATGTTGCTCCTTAATTAAAACGTCGCAACCGGCAAAGGGAGCAGAGGAAGGAGGTAGGAGGACGCAGAACGAAGGAGCAGGAGGTGAGGTAGTTAGAGAAGAAGCCAGAGCCGACCGGATGACGGGATCCGGGGTCACGAATGGGCAGCGGCAGGACTGGTTTCGGACCAGTCAAGAGAAGAGCTGTTCTCTGTTCTATTTATCCGAGCTTTACGCGTCGCGTTATACTGGATGGAAAAGTCCGAAATGGACCCGCGACAAATTAACGATCGAATCATCACACAGAGGATTTTGCTAACGAGAATCATCGTCCTTTCCTCCTACTTCTTAATATTATCGATATAGGCAGTCATGCCACGAATAATCATCTTTTTTCATTTTTTTAGATTAAAGAAAATACAATAAAAAATAAATCTTAAATAAAATATTTAAAAAAATATTAAAATGTTGCGTATTTAATTGAGTGACTGATAGACATTATCAAGTCTCCCCTCCCCCTTCCTGTATCGCTGCAATGTCTTATCTTAGTTTAATTCTAAAGCTTTAAGTCAAAACGCTGAAAATTACACATTGCGATCGATTATTTGCAACTCGCAGTAAATGAGCAGTTTATATGTCGGATATATAAAAAATGTGTGTTGCTCAGTTTTCCGGTTTGTGATGCGTCTTTGAGACATGTACCGCTGAAGAACGCAGAAGCTTAAACGAATTCAGAGGATAAGGCTCGGATCTGATTCGAACGGACGTCGATCCATGAACACGACCAAGAGAGCAACCAGGATTGACAAATATTTATTTTCGTTTTTGGCCAAATGGCAATTTATAGAATAAGGAAAATCGCGACGAGATCCGTTAGCAGCGCTTATCAAGAGATGTCGCTGTCCTGCAGCAAATGCGCAATTCAGAGCAAATGCGTTAATAGCGATTGCATTATTATTTCAGCCACCTGATTTGTACGCTACGTTAGAAATATAAGTACAAATTCAAGTTTCAAAACAAACGTAAAGGATATTCAGGTATTTTCAGATTTTCAGTGATAATTTTATCTGAAAAATATTATTAGTGTTGGGATGTAGAAATTAAATCTAGGTTAACGCGCGAGAATTTCAGGATTTATATTAAGAATAATATAAAATTAGAATAGCATTGAATTTAATTAAAAAAAAAAAAAAATTATATTTATCACACCTACGTGCAAGATTTTCTACTTTAATTGTATAATTATGCCAATTGTTTTATCACAGTAAATTTTTTAAATCGTTTTCTTTCTCTCCGCACTTGATTCATTCGTTATCTACATTACAAATCCCTGATATCTCCAAGATAATTCCACATGACTCGCAACGCAATTTCGCCTCGAGAGTCATTCCAATCACATTACGTTACATCGAGACACCATTTCTTCTCGTGCTTGCTCAGGAGTATCGAAGACAGTAATTCTAGAAGTAACTATCTCATCGCGACAGAGGAAAAAAAAACGAAGGAAAGAAAAACAAGATGAAGACGTCGCCGTGACGAAACTAGAAAGATCTTAATAATGAGAAAACGGGGAAAAATTACTATTCGCGACGATACGCCTCGGTTGGCCAGCGCATAATGATCCGGTGCATTCGCGTTGCGTTCGCGTTGCACTAGTTGCGCCACAAACCTCCTTTCTGCTCCTTTCGGCCGAGAGCGGAAGCGAAGGGTGAACATGAGCTCTCCTTCGCCTTCGCTGCTATCGCGCGAATCGAGTTGCATCCTTCGAGGCGAGAGAGAAGAACGGGAGAGCATGAGATGCGGCGAAACCTGTCGTGACAAATTATCCTCGAAAACCGACTGAAGGAGAAACAAAAGTGATGACACGACGAATGATGAATTAACGTAGCTACTCCCTTTGCGCCTGTCCGCCATGTCTTTTACATTTTTATATAATAGAAGCTAAAAGATGTACTCGGCCGCAGAAAAATACATTCGCGAGAGAAACAATTGTAATTCGATCATCACAGTGGCACACAAAAACTTTCTTTTATTCTTAATTGACGTATTTTTGATCTATTTCTAAATTAGATTTTTTATAATAGAAGCTAAAGGATGTACTCGGCCGCAGAAAGATATACATTCGCGAGAGAATCAATTGTAATTCGATCTTCACAGTGGCACACAAAAATTTTCTTTTTTTCTTAATTGATGTATTTTTGATCTATTTCTAAATTAGATCTTTTTTTATCCTAGATTTGTTCATTTTCGATCTTAAACCACACAGAGGTGATTTAGTAAATTTACTAAAACTGCACCACAGAATTTCTACCAATTTACTAGATCACATGCTATCTAGCAAGAGAAATAGCATCGTGCCTCCGGCTTTGATTTGTTTGACTGCAACTAGATAGAATGTATTTTCTATTTACAAACGCCGACTTTTCCGTCTATGATTGCAATATATAACGTTATGTGAATTCTCGTAAACATCTCAACATGAACATCGCAATGCTTGGAATTAGAAAAGCGGTTCAATCGGCAGCGAGAATTTATTTATCGCGCACGCGGTAAATCATAAGATGTGCTCTAATATCGCTCAGAAGTGCTGTATATGCAAAGAGAGAAGGATGGGTAACGAATTTAGTGCGTTGCAATTCGTCTCTCATTTTTCTTCTTTTCTCTTCTCTTTCCACCTTCATCCCATTTTCTCTCTCCTCTTTTTCTTTCTATCGGCCATTTCATCTCATCCAATGCCACATTCTGTCGCAATATAAGCAAAATCGATCGTACGAAAGGATGATTTTCTCTCCTTTTCTCTGTTTCTCTGCTGCCATTCCTTCCATGTTCAATCAAAAATCTGCGACTGTGTCCGTCGTAAATAATTGCCTCACCACGTATCTCGATTTAATATCTCTTGAAAATGAAAATATAAAAGAGTTATAAAGGTATTTATACAATATTTGGGTTATGTTATCTTGTTATCTTTATTTTATATGTAGAGCAGAGAAAAAACAAGAACCATATAAAATCCAATAAATCCATATGGAATCCAATGAATTTCTCAAATTGACACTCGTGTAATATAATGTAGTACATTTAAAACATAATTTCTCGAATTATTTGAAAATAATATTGACTAAAGCGGAAAATCCGAGAAGTGAGTTTAACTAAGAAGTTTTTAACATTAACTAATACAAGTACAGCTACTTTCAAATTTGTCTATTACCGCAGTGGAATTTCATTTTCAGACGATGCCTTTCTTTTTTCATTCCTGTGTTATGTCGTGTCGTGTCAAGCCCTTTTAATCCAGCGCACCCTTTGATCCGCACTCTGTCTCTCTGTCTCTCTCTCTCTTTCTCTCTTTCTCTTTCGCTCGATGAGAGAGATGTTTATCCCGCGTTTTTGGATAGCCAAATCGTGCTTGCAAGGAATACAAAGGGACGGCAGTTTTCTAATAAAATTCCGCATCCATGAAATGTAATCACGCGCGCTGTGCCTTTGATTAAAATTACGCTCAACGGTGCAATATGCAACTTCTAACGCATAGGAGAATCTCAAGTTTTTCATATCTCTACAGAGGGAGAATAAAGTTGTAAATATTACACTTGTCTTATTACGTTGGTCCTTCATGTAACGATGTCGCGTTAAATTTTAATAATAATATCACTAACACAATTTTTATAAGAATTCCTGATGAATACGAATCTTTATCTTTCGTATAATTTTCTTGTTGAACAAATCAAATTTCAATCACATGAAAAAAAATGAGCCGTGAGAGAATAAAAATTGCTTTTTTTTTTTATGAAAGAAGGAAAATAGTGACGGGAGCGACCAAGAGAAAAAGACAAATGAGAATTACGAAAAGGGCGAACGAACATTTTTCAAGTCCAGGGAAAGGGACAGAACGATGGAGAAGAGGAGGAGGAAACGAGTAATTCGGCAAGCCAGACAATGTAAGGACGATATAGGAGCGTCGAGATCCCAGGATGATCCCGAGGGATGAATAGAAACGATCCTGTTTATCCCAGTTCTCCCGCCCCCACTGCTCCCACCGACACCCAACCTCCTCCATTCCGCCACCCCCTATCTAACCATCGCCCGACGACGACGCGACGACGGAGGCAATATGCCGTTCGTGGATTTTTATAACCGCCGACTTTTCCCTCGTCCTTCGCCATTCTCATCTCGTTTCTTGCACCCATCCCCCATATCCTGTTCGCCACCTTTCCCCCTCCTCCTACCTGGTAGACTATCTCGAAATCTCGACCTCAACGACTCCTGAGAGGTCGTCAAGAGAGACTGGACCGGCATCTTCGCCGTCCCAGGAGCTCTAACTTCGAACTTTCTCATCCCTTCGTACCCTCGTCTTTTTTATAGGTTTTCATTTCCTAACAAGAATACGCGCATTATGTTTTAATCGAGCTGACCTACTAGTTATCCATCTATATCGCACTTTTTCACTACATTTAATTTAAGATTGACATTAAAAATGCATCACTCCGTACAAAAAATTATAATATAATATAATAAATATCTATATAAGCACATAAGTATATTGTTACGCTAAAATACGCTGCTATATAAATTTTAAAAGCACATCGTGATATACCTTTGTACTCTTCGGCTTCTTCGTTTTAAAAAATTCCCGTCCGTATCATTACACGCGCAATAAAAAGAACGTGATATGTTAAAGCTGCTGTAACTCACCTCGTAGGATCTGATAAAGGAAGACCTTGATGTGGTCCGGGCTGAGATGCTGTGGGCTCACGATGATCTTGTGCAAGTCGCTCTGGAGCAGCTCGGTGATCACGTATCTATTGGATGGCTCATTAAGGAATTTATCGATTATCATCGCTTGTATTATGTTCAGTTGTGTCGCACATATACCAGCGACTAGCAATTAACAGGTGATTCTCCTCTCCGTGTCGTTACGTCGCATCCGTAGAACAGGTCTAATTTCACAAGTGATGACTTTATTTAACCCATTTAATAATTTTATTTTTCATACACTGAATGGGAATGTTTTCGATAACGTCACGAATGCAAATATAGTAGGTCTTAAACTTTGGTGAAAGAGTTGCAATTTATTTTTTAAAAGCTTAAATATCCATAAATAAATAAAATGAAAATATTCATTTACGCGAAGTAAATTTTAAATTTAATATTTCAGATAAAATATCAAATTATGTGTCTGCGAAGTTAGCACGTCTTTTTATTAATGTGTTTAAATTAATATATCCTGTTTTCAGGATATATTAATTGGGACATTAATTAATATATTAAAGCAAATTTAATCGGGTTGTAATTTTATATATATCTCATAGTTAATAATTACTTTATCGATGTTTACCATGAACGTCATGGATAATATTTGTCTTATCATTGTTATTATTGTACATATATGTTCTCTTCATTGCTGAATAATTTTATATTTCCTTACTGCCCGAATAATATTTCACTGTCCGTTTAATTGTCGCGGATTAAAATAATAATGATCGGCCGGTCTTTTGAAAAGGAAAAATTTTTATCGAAACAACAGCCACCGAGCGAATAATCCGTCACAGAGTTATACCGATCCATCAACGTCCAAAGTAAAACTGCAATCGCGCTGTAACGCGGTGTAAAGTAACACGCGTGCGATCGCTTCATCGTGAAATATCCGTGTCACGTGTGCGGTCGAGAGAGTTAATATTTTCGCAGCAGTTGATTTATGACGTATACGAATGCATTTGGCGAATGACCGAGCACCCGATCGCTCGGGATAACGTAATAGATAATGAATATCGATATACAGTTCTCGATGGTATCTACTTGCTTGCTGCTGACAGTGATCGAATCGGTCATAATGAATACGATTGTCGATGTCATAATGCCAGGAGACAGAGAGAGTGGGTCCATTACACAGAATGGCCAATCGCTACCGGAAGACTTTACTTACAAAACGAACAATGTCGGACAAATTAATATCGAGGTTAATTAAAAAACACATCTACTAAAAATTAATAGTTGAAACTTGACGTTTCTTCGGTGGTCTCATCTCTGTACCATTAAAAGACTGGGTCTTTTTTTTATCCAGGCAAAATTTTACTTTCAAATTTCTTGGCACCAATTTCAATTTTTATTAAATAAAGGTTTTGACATTTGAGTTAAATAATTATCTGGTAATGTAACAGAGATGTAGAAACGTAATCCTGAATCTTTTTGGATTTTTTGAAAGCCTAGAACAGTAAAAAAATTAGGCTAGATAAAAAAGACATCCCCAGTGTGTTTAAAAATTGCAGAACTTTTTTTTATTTTTATAAGGAGCTGTAGAACTATGAAAAGAGAGAGTGCTATTGGAACTGTCATTATTTTTTTTTTATATTAATAAAAAGACGTGCTAACTTCGCAATCCAAATTTATGTGGATCTGTGAAGTTAGAACGACATTCCATTAAATCTAATTCTACAGTTACTTATAAAGATAAAGAAGAGTTTTCCGCAGTTCGTCTATGTGTGCTTACGAAGGGTTAATCCTTATCTCGCGACAGAAGTTTTCTTTCTTTTTTTTTTTAAAATAAGAATTAGCATCGTTAAAAAAATTCAAACTAATTTAATTTATTTAAGTGACTTCGCGATTAGCGATGTTTGTATGTTATACCGATAATTTTTTTCTTCTCATAAATGTTAATGATCACAGATACAAAACTGTATTATGTTTGTGGTGGCCGAGAATGTCGCGGAAATATCGAAGGAACAAACTTCGAATCGGAAGTGCAATGTCAGGGACAGGACGCGACGTCGTGTGACATAATTCGGTTCCGAAAACTCACTCTCGCGCGAACAAACACGCGGGAGACGATATTCGAGGGAACGCGAGATAGTCGAGAGACCGAACGAAATAGTATAATGGCGGAATGAGGTCGACCGGGTAGATTGGAATGCAGGTAGAGGCTGCCCTGCCGCGAACCTGACGCGGTTGAGAGAGAGAGAGAGAGAGAGAGAGAGAGAGAGAGAGAGAGAGAGAGAGAGGAAAAGGGAGAGAGGAGAGAAAGAAAGAGAGATTGCGAGAACTCAAACTGGCTTTGAAAGAGAACCTGAAACTAAGATTTGAGACGGTTGTAAATTTTGTGGCTTCGTACCTCAATGTCGTAGACACGCAATAAAACTATCCTCATGCCTTGATATTCTGCCGCGTCAAATTATCTATTGTCTAAAAGTGAGTATTGGTTTGAGAGCTGTGCCACTCCTAAAAGCGTGCAACCAAGCTGAAGCTCCGATCGATCGATCGCGATCAAAGAC
Source organism: Trachymyrmex cornetzi (assembly GCF_001594075.2). Lineage (NCBI taxonomy): Eukaryota > Metazoa > Arthropoda > Insecta > Hymenoptera > Formicidae > Trachymyrmex > Trachymyrmex cornetzi. Next base: position 100,758 of record NW_017296741.1, on the reverse strand, counting down.
TGAAGAGCGAACACATCGGCCCCTTTGAATTATCAGAAGCTCGACGTTTCGATTTCGCGATGCGAAGTGGGATAGGGTACTGTGCAGTTCATAGTGTTCGTGACGCATAATTACCGTTTGGTAATTGAAGCGTCGAGAAGGATATACTGGATATACTGTAACTACGAAAACCATACAATGATGACGAATATACGAAAAAGAGTTATTTGCTTCGACATAGAAACGTTGATAGTTTTCGAATTACGAGCAACAAAAGTTGTTTTCATTATACTTTAAAAATTCTCTAAAATTTTGGCAGTGACTGCCAAAATTTTTCGGCTAACATATAAATTTTACGATAATTTTTGTCAATCTGTTTTTCCGTTTATAAGTTAATAAAATTCTTGTTATAATCAACTTAAAAATACGATATTTTAAATATTAGAACTAAAAATAAAAATTAGAATTAAGTATTCGATTAGATCTCTTTATTTATTAAGATTTGTTATACAATAAAATTACAATACTTAGTCGAAAACTTTTTTGACAGTCATTATAAGTATATGAGGCAAGCCACAATAAAACGTTAGTGCCGAAATTGTGAAAATGTGTTTTATTCTATGAATAGCTTGCAAGTGTTGTTTTCTACCACATACTAATATCTGCGAAAAGTGCTGCTAAGAGCAGAGAAAAAAGGATGATACAATTTAAAACGTTGTAAATTCATTGTGAAATTGGCACTTTTACTTGGACTTACAACGTTTTAGCTTGCATATATTTACTTATAATGTTTTAAAATTTTAATAATTTTAACACGATCTTTCAAAAATTAGAATTACTTAATTAAAAATATTTGCAGAGATTGATTGCTCTTATCTTTGGTTATTCCGGTAATTTTTCGCGGAATTTTTTAAGTGATAGTTTTCAAGAGAATAAGTTTTTCCTTTCTCCTGAAAAATTAAAAAAATAATACTTATAACGTTTTGTTTTTTACGCCTCATATCTAAATGATTAAAAAAAACACACTTCAATCAAATTTTATGAAATATAAATTTCGCGACAAAAAATAAAGTTATTCCTTATCAATCTTCTGTGCATCTTATGATAGAATTGTATAATTTGATGTAAAATTTCTCATTTAATAAATAAATAACTGTATATTTTTCATGTATAAAAGATCCATTTGTCTAATATGAAAATATTTTATTTAAAGAAATGAAAGACTTTTTATGCGTGAAAGATTCTAACGTGAGCGTTATCTGAAATCAAATATAAAAAGTTTACAATATATTGCTTACTAGAGCAACTTCATCTAAAGGAACGTAAGATTTCGTATCTTTTGCCACGTAAAAAGAAATCCGTGTAGCAAAAGACGATTTATCTCGACGAGTGTGCTCCATTTCGAATTGAACTTTGCGTTTACAGGAATACGATATCTCTTCACTACGTCGTAACGTCTCTATTGCTGTTTCAGTACCATGATTGATGGCCGCGCATGCCTTCCGACACAAACAACCGCGAGATCTCGCCAGGAAAATCATGTTATGGACGCTGAGAAGGGTAAATTTTCGTGCTTTCTTTCAAGCCTCTCTCTTTGTCGTTGATTAAAACGAAGAAAAAGAATATTTTCTCCCTATTGTAATTGTATTCAACGAGTTTAACGAGTATTCAAGTTCAAATTGAAACATTCTTTGTTATATAGTTGAACATCACAATAGGTAAAAATTAGACAAAGTAACTCTAATTTTTCTTTTTTATATCATTCTCACGCGATCCTTTCTCACGATTTTCCTCTTTTAACTAAAACCATAAAAATTTTCCCAACTATCAATGAGAGTAGGAAATTATCATCTTTTTGCGGTGTCTATGATACACCATAAAGGTGAGAATGCGAGAGACGAGAAACAATAGCCGAAGGCGACTTTGCGCGCCAGATACATTTCCAGAACTTTAGAGATCAGATTAGAAGGGTTGACGTGGGATATTTCTCTCAGGATAGAAATATTTGATGCGTCAATTTCCTCGAAATTCAATATCAATGTCATTGGTGTCTAGAATACTTCCGTGAAGAGAAAAAAATCAATTCCAAATTAATAATGAACAATCTACTGCAAAAAAAATTGACAGTACGATATGTGTGCAAATATTCCACGTAAGAATATATTAAAGTATTGCGACGAATAATAGAAAGTACAAAGAGGTGGATCACGTACGACACTTCCCCCGAAAGCTCTCGTCATTGTCGGCATTGTGCAGCATGCTTAAGGCACCGCCGCACGATTGGCGGATCGATGCGTGCCTGCCTGCTTGCTTGCCTGCCTGCCTGCCTGCCTGCCTCCTGGTAGGCACGTCGACCGGTTCCTGGACAAAGCGAGAGTTGCCCCTAGCATCATCTCTCTCCCAGCTCTCTGCTCCGCACCGCGCCGAACCAGCGAGCGCGAAGGGAATTGAGTATCCTGCCGTTTTCTACCATCTTCCCTTCCCTTCCGTACCCTTCCTATCTCTCTTCCCTCCCTCCTCATTCCTCTCGTCGCTCTTATCCGATACCGGTCCAAGGAAGAAGAATCTGGAGGACTCTGGATGTGCGAATTCGCTAGGAGTCCTATCTCGCGAATAAGCAGTGAGATTCATGACGTGTTATAAGAGAGATTATGAGAAGGGCGAAAGAATGCGTCTTATTTCTTTACTATATTTTTTAAAATCGGAATTTTGGAGTTAATTTTTTCTCGGCATAAACCTCAGTAGATATTGTGTTATTGATCGAAACCTTACGCTTTCATCTTTGTGTCTGGATCGTAAATTAAAATTCACTATCGAACAAGTATCGAACAGGAGTATCGGATTACATCGGACTCTCGAGCTTTTGCATCTGTCAGGAATGTATACCGGTAACACCCTTTCAGATTATTTGCTAAACTGGATGACAAAGAAGTGACCATTCAATGCGACAACGAAGATAAGGATGAGGATGATGATGATGAAGACTTAGACTCCGAGGTGTTCGAGCAAGGCCGATCCGGCTCGTCCGACCGGTCAACCGAGTTCGAACTCGACTCGCGCGAACGACTTTGGAACCTTTAGAAAGAAAGAGAAAGAACTCTTGGCGATGCTGCTCTCTGGCGCTGCTTAAAAAAGGCGCGAACTTAAGCTGCATCGATTTGAAGAAGAGTTTGCGACACATCGTGAATGAAAACTCAATTTCAGGATCGGTTTTTGTTCGAACGACTTCATAGAAAATGATAAAAAAAATATTTTTTCAATATATCAATTTAAAAAATATATATACAGTCTCTAAATAATTAATATTTAATTTTAAATTATAAATTAATGTTTAATTTAATTTGAAGTTATTTAAAGTGAGATTCTTAAATCAATAAGTAACTTAAATCAATAAAAATTTGGATTATTAGAATTAAAATGTGTATTATTATAATTAAAAATAGATACTTTTCTGTGTTAACGAAGCATGTTCATTAAATAATTAATATCTTAAATTGAAAGCAAATTTTACTGTACAATGACTTATAATTAGGATGAGCACCTATACATGCAAACGCATATTATTTATATACCAAATTCAGGTAGGTAATAATAATTTCTAAGATAATATAATTTTTAACATAATATTTAAAATAATTTTGATTGTTTTGCGCAAACGTAACGAGCAGCAGTGAGCGATTAATTATACCTGCGACGTTAACACGCTCCGTTTAAAAACCGGGAGAAGCGCATACAAAATAAGTTTCCGCGACTTTTCCTTCCGACTCGTTCTCCCGGGAATCACGTGCTCGCTCCCGATTTTGCATATATTTAAATACTTTCGCGATGAATCTCGTCGAGGATCCACAATGCGGACACCCGGTATAAATTTCGAGTCGCGGTATATATTTAGCGTGAGCAAAACGCGACGAGATAAACTCTTTCGCATGTCCCATTCAATTGCTATTTCGTGTGTCAGAGTTAGGAACTCACGTCGATTTTCGCATTAGAATATCTGTATTTCAGAAGAGGACGTCGGCGATAAATCCCTCGCAATGCGCCGAGCTCGAGGCCTCTAAATTAAAAGTGTCGTTGAAGCCGCAGAAACTCCGCCAGTATCCTCGTTTCGTCAGAGCATCGATATATATTGGAAATCGAATCGGGACATTTCGCGTAATATCGTAAAAACGCGAACAGATCTGAAGTAACGATTCTCTATATTTCTTTCTATTTTTGACCGAGCAAAACCCGTTCGGAAAATGCAACCAACCACGTTTTTCGTGAGAGTACATGCTGCACAGCGCAAAAGTTGGCCCCTTTGTTTCTAGAACCAGAGATTAAAGTAAAAATACAAAAAAAGAGAATTTAAATTAAAACGAGATAGAAAAATTATTTCGACCGTTTAAGTTTGGTTTTATCCGGAAAAGTCACATTATACTTTAAAGTAGAAATTTTTTTATAGGAAATAATAAACGTCGTTAAAAACTATTATTCTCTTCGTTTTTCGATAAGTCTCGCTTCTTCATAAAATCTCTAAATTTGTAAAATTAACTATTATGACTTTCTACGTCGGATTAGATATACAATCTTAGTACGTAAAGTCATCATCTCGTAAAGTTTCCAGTCCATTATATAGGTAAAACGAATTTGCTATTTCTATAATAATCACGAATTAAGAGCGTTCGGACGAAAAATGAGAGAGACGAGAGAATACTGTAGGTATATCTACATCACCGCAGAAAAGTTGAACTTCTCATTTGGTCAGCAAATAACACGATTCTTAATTAGCTGATTATTCAGAGCTAATTATTTCTCTCTGTCTTTCTCTCGTTCGTGTAACCGGAGTCTAATGATTATACTGGAGATGACAGCTATTCGATGAAATTTTATGTACGTATATTGAGCGGGAAAAAGAAAGGGGAAATGGAAGGAAACGAATGGCTGCGAACAAAGGACCCTCAACAGACCGACCAAAAACTCCGGATCGATATCCACAGAGCGTGATATTCAATACGCCTCGAAGAAGCGAAAGGAAACTGCGATCAATCTCGGAAATATGAGACGCGAGGTACGAACTTTTCGTACCTCAGATCCGGTCAAATTATCGCGAATTCCTACATTACGTTGTTCGTTGTTCATTCTTTTACTTTTAACAAGTTCCGACATTTAACATACTTCATAATTAATGTTAAAAAATGAACGTACGTTATATGGAAAGAATTATTTTGCTGAAGTATTTAAAAATGTAACTAAATACAGATTTGAAAATAATTGTGTTAAACAATCAAAATAATTATGTAGGAAACTCAAGCATGAGCGATGCTGCAAAGAATTTTGACACTCTATAGCAATCAGCTTGAGCGTCCTACATGATTATTTTGATAATCCAATGAAATTATTTTTAGATCTGTATTTAGACAAATTTTTACATACTTCAGCAAAATCGGATCGAACGGAAAGTTTTTCTTGATTTCTCTTTATGTCGGTTATACCTAAAAGTCGTGTATGAGAAAAAACAGACGAACTTTTGAATCAACACGTAATAACTTCTAATTCCATTAGATTGAATAAATTTGATTTAGGGATCTTTAAAACACAATATACATATATAGTCCTCAGCTAGTCCCGACGACGCGACGCCTTAAGCGCCGTTCACAACATCTGACCGCGGATAATCAATAAAGTCCTGCTTTTCTCTTTCTCTCTCTTTCAGCGTTCACGGCCTCTCCTACAGCGCTCGTCGATCGTCGAGATATTCCAGACGAGACGACGAAAAAAGATACGTCCGCGCCAGCAGCCCCGAGCCGTTTATTTAAAAAAAATAAAATAAATAAATCGTCTGAATCGAGTCGAGAAAAATCTTCTTCAACCCTCTCTTCCCAGCAAGCTCAACATCCCAAAATGATTCGTTTATTAATTTTCTCTCTCTTTCCTCTTCTCTCTACGGAAATAAATTGAATCAACAAAACTCGATTTGTATTATTGGAATAATTAATAAATGTAATTATATATGAAATTAATGAAAAAGACTGACGTCTTTTTGTACAGTTTTTATTCGCAATATTTTCATGCGTGGTTTTATCATTTAACATCATGTCGTGCATGTTACAAAGTGCCCTCATTAATAGCACACGTTCTAAATACCGCGCATCGATACTCAAAGGGAATACTCGGATAAAAAGGGATCATCAAGGGAGAGATAGAAAATTATTCATATCCCATGTTAGGTGGAAAAAACGTCAAAAAGAATGTTAAATATCGTGTAAACTTCTAGCTTTTCGCTTAAATTCGGAGTTCTCTTTTAATCTAGATTTTTTTTAATATAGATTTTTGATATCTTTCTGACATTATAGTCGATTTATGCGCACGCGCAGAATAATTTATGCCTAAGTACATATTATATTATCTCAACATTTGAGTTCATCGAGAAATTGAACTTTCTTTTCTCAATATAAATTAAAAATAGTAGTTTATTTCAGTTTGACTCATTCGATTGTTAATCGTTGTCATGCTTGCATTAGACATCACGTTCTTAATTTTAAATATGGACATCTTGCGGAATGTTCTTAATTTGTAATTAATTGTTCATGGCTGTCGGGTGAGTGGCTTGTTTGTTTCATTTGTCATTTTTTTAATCACACATTGAGGTAACGATTTTTTTTCTCTGTATATATAATTCATCATCGATTGCTGCCACTAGACTTGTCAACCTTGTATCACGAATTGGTGGAGATGGAATGAGTGATCACTCTCTCGTTTAGCCATAGAAGTTACTCTATATTGTATGGTTCAGATATACTGAAGATGGCTCGAAAGGAAGCCGAAACGTCGGACTTATCGTAATATGCAATAAATTTCTTTATCTCACGAATTACCGCGATTAAAAACTCTCATTAGCCCTCTCTTTGTTTTCATTTTTGATATTCTCAGGTTATTGTTATCGATTTTATATTTAAAAATAGAAATTATGCAAATAGAAATTTTGAGGACGAACTTCTGTCTCTCTTCCCCACTTTCCAATGCAATTTCCAACACGTCAGAGTAGTCCTCTTTCGCAAGTGGATAACGGCGTGGGAAACCGCGCGCGTGTGCCCACGCGGCCGCGCATATGATTCGCGTTTTTCCGGCAAGGGAAAGAGATAGAGAGACGCCTCCGCGCGCTCCGCCGGATATCCATTCGTTAATAAACAGCGTAAACCGATCCCCCGATGCCGCAAGGAACGGAAACATTGTCACCCGTCACCGTGTCGCCGAGTTAATTGCACGCAAGTTGAGTCTTCGCGTAAGGCAATAATCGACGATGACAGCTGACATCACTGATCACGAATTGACATCGGCAATCGATAACGTGCGAAACGCACCGAAGACATCCGGTTAATTTGCACGACGTGAACGTCGCGATGTAACGAGACTCGCCATACAGCACATAAATTTACAGCAATATTGTTGTAACGTTTATAATGTCATTGCAATATTGCTGAAACATTGCGATGTTGCTGCAATGTAATATCGCTGGAATAATCTGTGTTACACGGATCAGTATTTCCGGAGTGTTATATAAATATACAATATGTGAACGTCGCGATGTAACGAGACTCCCCACACAATACATAAACTTGCAACAATATTATTGTGACGTTTACAATATTATTGTAATATTGCTGGAATAATCTGTGCTGTACGAATCAGTATTTTCGGGGTGTTATATTTGCAATATCAATATGTGTGAACGTCGCGATGTAACTGAACTCCCCACACAACACTTGCAGCAATATTGTTGTAAAGTTTGCAACGTTGCTGTAATATCACTGGAACAATCTGTGCTGTACGGATCAGTATTTCTGAGGTGTTATTCAAACTTTATGTTTGTCATCGTTCATTTATTTCTACCGGAAAATAACAGGGAATTCGCGTAAAATCCGAGAAATAGAACAATGTTTTTAAGATATGAACGAGAGACAGAGACAGCGAATTTCGTGATTACCGTAAGGAGATAATAGTTGCTTTCCATTTACACCGGTTCTCAGATAATTCTCACCTGCGACGTTATAACTCAGTTGAATGCGTGTTCCTTTTACATTTTGACAAGTGATGATTTAATTGAGTTTTTGCCTATAATCTGCACAGAATCGAGACCGTGTGCTTTAGTGAGTCTCGTAAACTCACTTTAAAAGTCAGGTTCGAACCTGTGTTGTCTGTGACAACTTTTTACCAAACTAAGCAAATAATGACGTCATTAATCTGAGTATGAAATGCTCAGCTCACTTCAGACTCAGTTTCACTTGTGTGCAAATGGAAAGCAACTAACGTGAGATGCGAGCTGAGCCTCGTTCGAGCGCGTCTCGTTCCCGCCGGAAACTCTTTTTCCACGCCGGAACCTATCCAGGTCGATGAGAGGCGTTTTTCGTTCTCACCCGCAATCGCCCGCTCGCTCGCTCGCTCGCTCGCCTCCGATTTTCCTCGGCGATTTCCCGCCGCGTATTCTACCGAGCGAAACGTGGGAGGTCGTGGCGTGTGCAATGTGATGCAACCGCCAACGCGCATTGGAAACTCGAGACGTCGTGAAATAGCATAAATGCTCGAAACACCGAGCTTCTACAAAATTTCCCGGAAAGATATCGAAGTATACATAGAAGATATATTTAATGTAAAATACAGAGTAGTCTAAGACTTAAATATATATAATCTGAACTATTTAAGATAATTGAATAATACAATAGCAAGGAATTGTAAAGAGTAATATTTTTCTAAAATATCTTTATGATAATTTTGAAGTATCATGCAAAGTGTGAAGAAAAATTTTTTCGAATAAAGCAAAAATTGGACGTTTATATTCACAAGATTTCACGAGATTTTTCATTATAAATATAAATATTTGCTTCTAATATGACATTTTTATTTATTATTTATTTCATATATTATAATGTTTTTATTAATATTTTACATTATTTATGTTAATTTTCACTTTCCTTCCTATATTTCGTTATAGTTTTATAACATAAATTATTATATTTTATATATCTTAAAATCTTTTTCTTTTGCTTTCTTTCAAGTTACATATACAGATGTTTTTAATTAAACAAGAGATTTTAATTTATCGAAGTAGTAAAATATTTCTCAATACACAAACAAAAAACCACGCAAAGATATTCGCTTCCAGTTAAAATTGTTTCCCGTGAACGTAACATCGATCGAACACGTTAGATACCGTGAAAAATGTCGGAACATTAACATAACAACAGCCACGCGCGAGTATAGCGTGTCGTTAATGGATTAAAAAGAGTAGGTGGCTGAATGTAATGGCATAGCTAATATTAATCGTTGAAAAAAGTAGCACTACATTCCCATCTTATAGAATCGTGAAAGAGGCAAAGAGAGTTTTTATCGTTCAATTGTATTTCATGTAAATCGTAGTGCGCGAGAATAATTGTTTATATAAAAAACCATTTTGTTTGTGAAAATACTCAATTTTTTCAATACTAGTCGCCATAATTAAAAAAGGAGATCCAAAATAATTTTTTAAATATTACGAAAATTATTCGATGCAATGATTATTCAAAAAGATCGTTAATCTATCAGATATTTTTACATTAATTTATTATTAGTAGAAAAATAATAAACTCTGTTTTTTTCAATATCTATTAAAAAAATAGATCTGCGGTATTACTACATTTAAACATTTATAGTACTCGTTAAAAATAATAAATTTATTATATCCCGAAAGATAAAGGCAGAAATAAAAATAAATTAAATAATAAATAGTTAATAATAAAGATTGCAAATTTTTTTTTCCAAAGGACTGGGTGCCGTAATGGGATTTGAAAAAGTAACAAACATTGGGTCTCTTGGATTAATGCGGAAGCGAGAAATGCAATATCGGAAATATGCGTCGATTAATTATTAAGGTCGACCTTAATAATTATATGAAAATATGAATCTGGAGATATACGCGAGGGAGAGTTTCTACGCGTATTTCAGGAATTTTTTAAATATTACGGAAATTATTTGATGCAATGATTAATCAAAAAGATCGTTAATCCATCAGATATTTACATTAATTTATTATTATTAGAAATGATAAATTCTGTCTTTTTCAATATCTATTAAAAAAGTAGATTTGCGGTATTACTACATTTAAACATTTATGGTACTCGTTAAAATATAGATTAAAAAAATAATAAATTTATTATATTCCGAAAGATAAAGGCAGAAATAAAAATAAATGAAATAGTAAATAGTTAATAATATAGATTGCAAATTTATTTTTTCCGAAGGACTGGGTGCCATAATGGGATTTGAAAAAGTAACAAACGTTGAGTCTCTTGGATTAATGCGGAAGCGAGAAATGCAATATCGGAAATACGCGTTGATTAATTATTAAAGTCGGCCTTAATAATTACGTGAAAATACGAATCTGGAGATATACGAGGTAGAGTTTCTACGCGTATTTCAGGAAGAGCGGGTTCCTCTGCACATGGACTTGTTGACTCGGAAGACAAAGAGGCCCTGCAAGAGGAGGGATGAAGCGAAATTAGTTTGCGGCCACCGAGAACTTAGATCAAACCGTCAAACTCGAGCTCAACGTAACCGGTCTCGCGTGCAATTAAAGCCCCGAGTTCAAACCTGAGGAAAAGCTCGGGTTTTCCCGCGAGCCGAAAGAGCGATGGTGGAATCGTGAGGAAAAGTCACGTTATCGTCAACTCGCGATCCTCTAATTACAGAGAGAGATCCGATTCTTCTTTTTATTGTCAATAGTAACGCGGATATTTGATGACAACCAAAATTAAAGCACTGCGTACATCCCACAGAGAGCGAAACGAAATTCTTCTTAATTCTCTGTCTGTAATTTGAGTCTTTTGTAATACAAGCAAAATTTCATTCTTAAATTTCATCCTTATTTTTTTGCTCAAATTTCAATTTTTAGTAAAGAAAGGTTTTAACATTTGAATTAAAAACTATTTGCCAATGTAACAGAGATGTTGAAAGTAACCCTGAATTTTTCGACATTGTTTGAAAGACTAGTAAAAAACTTGGGCTGGATAAAAAAGATTCAGGTTGTAGACGGAGAGTTAAAATTAACCCTGCGCTGGCCAAGTTGGACTTCGAAGTCGATATTTTCGTTGTAAAATTCTGATAGATAAATTTAAATCTGTAAAAAATAAGTAAAATCCGACTTTTATAACATAGTAAAAACTCGTTGAAGCTTTCACAAGTATGTAAAACTTTCAGATTTTTATACAGTCCAGATCAATATAAAAATGTGCACGTTCAAAAATCTAGGTTGATGGAAAATGCAAAATTTCACATGGCTGATGGAGGGTTAAACACCGGTAGAAATTGTGTAAAATTCAAAAGGACTCAATCTTGATATATCCAACGATCTAATCGTCGTAATGATCCCGCACGCTCGTCAAGCACGTGTACGACAACGAGTTCGTCGAAAGGTGAAATTTTTGCCTGTCGTATCATTTTTCTCAATGCGATACGGGCGGATGTCGGCGATCGAGAATGTCATGTGCGGGCCTTCTTCCCTTTTCCGTTCGTATCACGTTACGTCGTATCTTCTACACGGCGAAAAAATTACGTTGTTATAATGTGTAATCGAACCCACGTCATTCTCCAGCCACATCGGTGCAACGGATGCAACCGCCTATGCACCTTTCTCGCGAATGAAATCGATTGCGATCGCTTCGGGCGATTTTACGTCAGAGTGTGCGAAATGTAGTTAATTAGAACATCCGGCTTTTAAGCTTCCTCTCGCGCGCATCTAATCAGCGAAAAATGACAGCGTTGTATTTAATTGTTCATTGAAGCGACAATTCCGTTTGTGATCGGACTAATGTGGTTTCCATTCGGGACGGGCGGATTGCATTAATATACACTGAAAAAAAATACTAAATTTTAATAAATATGTGTTTAAATAGCTCCAAGTATATATTTACTAATGTAAACATGTATTTATTTGACATAAATACCATTAATTCGATTTAACTATCATTGAATAAATATTTATAAGTTATTGTTTACTTATGTAGTACTATTCAAAGAAATATAATATATAAGACTTAGCAAATTTTTTTCGATGTAAGAAAAGAGATCTTTACTATTGCAAGTGTTGCAACAAGATATTTCATTGAAGATAATGACGCGTATTAGCAATAATACACCAATTGATACACAGTTGCGATATTATATAATTTGAGGTAAATTATGCATTTGCTGTTACAATACGAATTATTGATGTCAATTAATTTAATACATTACGTTATCATAATGTATTAAACGCATACGATTATTTTAGTTTGTTTCGTCGTTACACATCGTATGATCCACAATTAAAATTACGTCGCGACGATATCGCGGAGTAAGGAGGGACGTTATTGCATTCGATCTCGCGGAAATTAAGAACGAGAATCAGGGTGATGTTGCGGGCGGGGGTTGTAACCGTGATATTATACGAGGAAGTTGTAGTTATCAATTACATGCGACATTGTAAACGGCAATGCGAGGATGCATGGGCGGCGTACAGTCGGCGACCGCAGCCGCTGCTAATGGCGCACTATCGACGTATCAATGGCGCGCTGCGGCTTACGCATTAATAATACACGTGATTACCATCGAGCGAACTCATCCCGGGCGCGCCATGGCGTATTCATGGCGTTCACCGTCCGTCCCGGATAGAAACCACCTCCGCCCGATCTGCAGAAACGGAACTGTCGCCCCGATCAACAATTAAAAACTATAACCCGGAACCGCGAGCGCTATCCTGAATAAGCAACCAGGAATCCGACGAAGAACGCCGCGGTCGCGACCATTAAGAAAATGACCCGCGTTCTCGCTATCAATTTTCGCGTGTAATTTCGAGCACTTTGGTCTTTTCTTTTTTCATACCGTTTTAGTTTTAATACGAGCTGGATACTGCACTGAAAGAAAAGATTGGCTGCTGCAGCAAATTAAATGGTTAAATATGGCATAGCATTTTTAATTGGTTGCAACAGCCAATTTTTGATTGTATTAGCCTATCCGCAATGTCAGTATAAGATTTCGATTGGCTAACGCAAACCAAAAATTGGTTGCTACAGCCAATTAAAAATACTATGTCATATTTAACCATCTAATTTGTTGCAGCAACCAATCTTTTCTTTCAGTATGCGATTAGGTCTGACAAGAAATTTCCATCTCCTGAAGAAGTTTAAAATAAAATTAAAATGATAAGATTAGGATTAGGATTATATAAGATGCAGGGATGGCAAATAACGTATTACCTTTGTCATCCCTGACAAAAAGTAAGTCATCCCTGATAAAAAGAAATAAAATAATATGACATTTATAGACGAAGAGATACAGAGACACGCACATAGGAGATTGATGACAAGGCAATGGCGCAATTGCGATGCAAATGCAATATCAGCTACAGGAGGGTTGGTAACATCACTGATAATCCCTTTCGCTTCCCTCTTCCTCTTTCCCGCAGTTCCATTGGTACTGTGGTCACCGGCGATTTCTGTGTTCGTGGCTGCGCAAGCTAATCGGGAGTCGCTCCTTAATTAGAAATTAGGTGGTTTCATTCGATGTCGGTCCCTTCCTTCGCCCTCTAAAACTCCGGCGTCGGGGAGCCGCGCTGAATTTTTCATGCGGACGAAATTAGAATCGATCGCAGCGGGGACCGCAGAATTAAATCGCAGGAAGGACAATGAGGGGAGGGGAGGTAAAAAGTCAGCGGTGGTCCATTGATGAAGTTTCCGCGACCGCGCGCGCAATTTGCGCCCCGATTATTTATTTGTCAGCGCAATTAATGTCGTTCCCGCTGCGAAAAACTGATTGATCTGCGTGACCGTCGTAGTTCGTTTATTAACGAAACATTCATTCGCGTTTGTTTATTGATGGATTTATGGTATCATTTATTACGTCGGTTATCCACTTGTTTATTCACGGATTTATCTATTTATTTAATTACGTGTACGCACGCCTATGTAGTGACTAGCCAACTCTGGAGTAATCCAATTTATTTTCATTTGTTTCATTTATATTTATTTCATAGCTATTCTCGCTCTTGTCAAAACCAAAGCTCTGAAAGGTCCACGTGTACGTCTACGAAATATTTTATAGATCTTATCATAATCATGAAATAAGCCAGAACGAGCTTAAGCAAAAGAAAATAAAAGAAAAATAGGAGAAAAGGAAAAATAAAAAAGGAGACCGTGAGGCATCAGCTGGGTAAATTATGCCTAAATTGTAAGCAGAATCGTAAGGCCATATTCCTGTAAGACTTGCAAGAATTTTTAAATGCTTATACCTTTATACAATATTTTTACAGACAGCTTCTTACTAGCTATAAAATTTATAAGAAATTCGTAGATTTACGAATAATCGTACGTCTTACGATACATACGCATAAAATTAAAATACTAGTCATAAGTTCTTACAAGTTTTACGAGTAACATGTTACGAGTCTTACGATTCTGTTTAGAATTGACTCATTAAACAGGAGAGAGGTCCGGCGGGCCCCGAGATGCGACAGAGACCTTACCGGAAAAAGAAGATAGGAAAGGAGGAGGAAGAAGAACACGTGCGTGAGAGAACTGATTTATTGCTCACGCTACGTCGATCGAAATTAACTCAAAAGATCCCGTTCACTTAAGGACTCATTGATCGATCGATCATGCGACCACGCTGAATGACGCTCGCAGAGTCGAGTAAAGTAATCCCGTAAGAACTTTGTCCTGGCTGCTGAAATAACTTCCTGCTTTGCTGTCGACCGGAAAATTATCTCGTAATATCTACTACTTTTATACGAAGGACGAGTTTTTCTCATAGAATGACTTTTCAAGAAATACAATTTTCAAATATTAACGTGATATTTTATTTTAGCGAAAATCTTTCTTTGCGGAAACAATCTTTTTTAATCCTTTATTAATTTTTCCGAAATCTTATTGATATAAAAAAATAATAAAGAGAGAAAAATAAGTAAAGAAGATTTTTTTTATGTATGGATTAGAAAATAGGCCTTTTTCAATAATAATAGTAGAAGAGGGAGAGAGAGAGAGAGAGAGAGAGAGAGAGAGAGAGAGAGAGAAAGGAGTTCTATCTTTCCTAAGAATTTTTCTGGAAAGCGACTGGAAGAGAATCGTGTTCGTGATCTGCGCGAGTTTAATTGCTCGGCGATTAAAAGTTTCCGTGTCGTTCAAGATACTCATTCCGAGAGATCGAGCGTTGCGTGAGAGAGTGACACTCTTTCACGAGAATCCAGGAAAATCGGAGACTGGAAATACTTCCGAGACGCCCTATCGAAACATCGCAAACACACCGAAGGCTAAAGACAATTCGAAAACTTTAGATTAAAATCGAGAAAATTAATTAGATTCAGATCGAATTAGTTTTACTTCGGGGAATTATCGCATTTGTCTCGATCACAATTCCGAGATTCGAGAGAACCGCGAGAGAACCAGCAAGAGGGATAAAAAAAAGAAAATACCTCGACCGTCGAAAGGAGAATTCACCTGTCCGGAAATCTCAATGCTAAGATTTATCTTCAGTGTGTCCTTGAGTACAAGCGTTTAGAAAAGGATACATCTCTTGGAAGAAGTCCAGATGCGGCGGCTGAAGGATATCCAGCGCGGAAAGGACCTGCAAAAGAGACAGGAAGAGATTGAGTGCTCCGTCCTTTGACTAGCCGAAAGATAGAAAGAGCGCGATTGATCCTGCTTTTCTCATACAAAAAGTAGAATCCAGCAGGCAGAAGACTACGAGGGGGAGGACAACCTCGTCCTCGGGGAAATAAAACGCGGAAATTTCCGAGACCCCATCATACAATTTATATACGATCCATCTTGAATGTTCGTCCAGGTATTCAATGTCAAAAAATATATGTCAAACAGTATGTTTGTTTACAAGGTGTATAAAACAAAACAGCTATCATACTTTATTATCACAACAGAGTAATTATTAAATAATTGTTATAAAATGTCATAAAACTGTAACATATATTTAAATAACATATATTAAGTTCTTGAATGTTAAAAATTATGTTTAAAAAAATGTTTAAAAAATTTAATTTTATTATATTATACAATAAATTTTTCAGGAAATTACAAACTATTCTAATAATTATAATGTGTGGTAAACAATCATTATAAAATATAAAATATTTGAAAACTAAGTATAGATTCGATATCGACTTCATTTATTATCGATAGAATTGTAACTTTTTTTATTTTCGTGCTAGTTTCTATCGGAATTTTTCTATCTTTTTCTGAGTTTGTTCATCGATCACATACACATGTTTGACGCAATAATATTACTCACGTTATCGTGTTTGAAGAAGCAAAGCATTTTCAGCTCCCTGAAGACTCGCTTGCTGCTTACGAGACTTTGAAAGACATTCGGCAGTTTTTTTAAGGCTACTCTCCTACCATCCCTCGGATCCGTGACAGCCCTGGAAATCATAGAAACAACACCAAAATTTACAAATACATTCTTATATCTTGTCAACAATCGATGTAATTACTAAAAATAATATATTTTGACAAGAAAGAAATATGTCAGTAACACAAATAAAAGAAGCCTTGTTCGATCGAAGTAAATTTTAGTGCTTAAAGAAAACTATTTCTATGTAAATTTTAAACACATTTATTAGTTTTATAAATTATTCACTGGTTACTGTTGGACTTCAAACGCAATCTTAAATTAAAAAGCTGGAATTGTAATATTATAAATTATTATCAATTTAATAGCGATGCTAATAAACCCAAGTAGAAGAACAAGTCACGATAACGTCAAAATGACGTCAAAATTACGTCATTTTGACGTTATCGAGACTTATTCTACTTGAGAATCATCTTGAAATACTGCAAAGTATTTATTGCAAAACCTGAATCTTTCTATTATCATAGAAAAGAGCATTTCTATAACTATTGAGACATATGATGATATTTATCATAATAATTATTGCAGTGATCAAATATATTTCAGTAATTATTGTATTACGTTTATTAATATCGTTACGTGTTCACACAAGAAAAAGTGATTGGATAGGTATCTCGTTATAATTATTATAGCTAACAAGTACAGTTATTTCAGACAATAAATCACTTTCCTTTTCTTTTGCTTCGTCATATTTACTTCATTTTATTATTTTACTTTCTCTCTTTATTTTTCAACTTTTCACATACATTTATTTATATACAGTCAGCTACTTCATTTATCTACTCTCTAATACGTATAATAAAATATTTTAAAGCTCATAAAGAATTATATGAAAACACAAAGCGAGAAGAGGAAGAAACTCGAGTTATGTTTAAAGTTAAAGCATTCAGAGATATCATTGTATATTCCAATTATAAATACGATTCGAAATTAAAAGAAAATAAAATGGAAAAAGTATCAATCGGTTTCGATTTCAATTTAAGAGAAAAGATTCGAGGGAATATACATTGGCAAATAATTAGCTAAATAATGTCCGGAAACTTGCGTCAATAATAACCCCGGAAACACAAGCGAACGATGATCTAAACCCCTTTTCCCTTGCATCGGCCTCTCCCAGCCCTAGGCCAGAGATCCCAGAATAATTATTATCCCAGCAATTAGTCCGTTTACGGCTACAGGTTCGATTTCATTGTTGAGTGTTGTCGTTACCGCAAAACCGACGATTCCGATTTACGAGATTTGAAGGGAAAGGAACGTATGTGTGTGTATGTGTGCTCTCTCTCTCTCTCTCTCTCTCTCTCTCTATATATATACATAGAAAACGCATCTGATGCTGCCGAAATCCCATTTTCAGTCGTGTGCCATATCATCTGCCCAGACAGATAAAGTAATTCCTCGTTTTTGAAGGGGAAAGAAAAGAGGGCGAGAGTGAAAACGATTCCGCGATTTGCGATGCTCACACTCGCGTATCAAGATAGAAAATAGTATATGACACAAATAAAAATGTAAATACAGATTTAAGTGAAAATATTCATTTCTATAAATAAAAATCGATGTACAATTACGTTGAACTGATAAAATTTCGACAAGTAAAAGCAAATAAAGAAATGGAATAGTGGGTATTTCTAAATGATAGAGCAATTGGCAATTTTATATATATGATTTATCGATATATGCAATAATTACCATTATTTTTTACGATTTATTATTACTGTTATTATAAATTAATTGCTATATGTTGTATTACTGAGATCAATTATTTAGCTGTTAATTATTTCGAACGTTCGTACTTTATACCGGTTTTATATAAGGTTTTATATAAGATAGACGAGAATGACAAATCTCTCGTACTAATCAGGTCGAAGTCGTTAACTTCATTATGGCACGCTAAATCGATTCGTTCGCACGAGACGGCTGGCTCTCGTGTAGATTTGCACGACACATTTATGGACCGGGACTCGACAAAATAAACGAGGCTGTCGATGAGCGGCCAAAACGGGCCCATTATCTCGAGTGTCGTCTCTTCAAGTCCTACTCACATGTATGTCCGACCGGTCAGATATGTTCGCTGCGCCATCACTGTGATTTCGCGATAGTCGAATCGAAGAAGCAAAGAATAGCGGAAGTCCCGACATTTTTGCAAATTTTTAATTCGGTGAAGAAAATGTAATGTACAAATAGATAAATATGAATTTATTTGTCTTAAATTCAAATCTTTTATAATGGCATAAAAAAGTCGATACAAGATGTGCAAAGAATAAACGCGCAAAGAAAATAACGCGCATCGCATAACAATAATAATAATAATAATAATGAAAGCAAAAAAGATAAAACGACTGAGGTCGATTATAATTAATATCTCCATTAATAATGTCCTTGTATTACGATTTAATTTATTTATGTATAATGATATTTACAAAGCATGGAAATCTGAAAGCTCAAATAAATAGTATTTCAAAATATTGAACGTTATTGCCTATATTAAATATACATTAATTAATTAATTAAATTCTAATTACTTGACGACACTCTGATACAATTTCGATTTTCGCATAAGTCAAGAAAACAATCTACAAATGGAGGATCAAACTCCACAAAAAAAAAAGGATAAAAGTAAAGTAATTAATATTTCCATGACACAAAATTTTCGACAAAGGTTCTCATATTAATCATCATTGACGCGGATTTTCCTAAAGATTTTTTGACGAGCATTTTCGATTCGATTCACCTGCGAAAATTAACGTATGAGAACGGTAATTACATCATCGAGCTTCTTCGAATAGCCGGAGGGAAAGAGGGGGAAAGAGAGGGGAAAAAAAAAGAGGTGAACGAGCCGTCGCGAACCGGCGAGAGATTAAGGTCGATCCACGAAGCCGAGCGAGTCACGAACGTAGAAAGGTACGACGACCTTCGAAAAGGGTCAACGCACCCGCTGCCACGGGAGTGCGCTGAGTGTAGTAGGCGGAAGTGGAGTCACGAATTTTGGAGCGGAACGACCGTGAAATGATGCACTGGGTGGTGAGAGGAGGGCGGAGGCGCGCCCCCGGGGACCCACTGTCGCGGTTTAGACAATGTTTATTCATTCGAAATCCCGACAACCCGACGACGGGGACTGCTTCTATGCGCACACATACACGTACTGGCTTCGTCACCGGAAGCTGAGGGAAGAGGAGGGACGGTATTGCCGAAAAGAGGCATGTCCGTTTTAAGTAAAAAATAAACTGCCGATATATAGAGACGAATACTCGAGCGTAACGTCGTAATTGCACAAAATGTTCGCGAAAGCAAAGCCAATTCACGAGACCGTCGAAATTACGAATTATGAAACGTTCTGTCTGTCACGAATTGTTCTGAAAAGAAGATACTTCAAGAGTAAAAGAATGAACTATTAAAAGAATTAAATCTGTTCGTGGAAAGAATAATCTTGCTAAAGTATTAAAAAAATTTAGCTAGATACAAATCTGAAAATATATATTTTGTTGGATCATTAAAATAAGAATGCTTAAGTATCGATGCGCCAAAGTTTTAACATTTTTGGAACCAGTTTAAGCGTTCTGCGTAATGACTTTAATGGTCTAAACAAAATTATTTTCAGATCTGTATCTAGCTGTAAATACTTCAATAAAACCGTTCTTTCCATACTTAATTAAAGATTAATCTTAGATTGGTGAACACATCTCTTTATATAGATTCATAGTGAGATTTACTTAAAGCATATGCGGATCCAATTTTCTTTACTCTCCCAGACTTGCAGCGATTTCATAAATATATAATGAGCTTTCTCGAGACGTCGTCGATCAGTTTAGCGACCGATAATGAAGTTAACGACCGACCGTTGTGATCTAACTGGGGTGCGCTGGTTTTCGTGTCTCGTCACTTCGTCAGCGGATTTCTTCGTTATTTCAAGAAAGCCTTTGTGCGGCGAGGTCGTCGAACGAAATCTCGCGAGTGATTCACCTGCTGCTTGAGAATTTTAAAAAGTGTCATTGTAGCCGGCGGTCTTTTTGTCCGACAGAAACAAATATAACGAACGATTGTCCGCAATCTTTTGCAAACGTTATCGCGAGCGATAATATAGCCTTTGTCATGAAGTCGTACGTGCTCTAATCTTCGTGCTTATCGTACATGTATTGTAAGAAAAATAACAAGAAAGTAAAACCAAAAGCTTTTCAGCTTTATGCTTTTGTTTGAAGGTACTCGTGAAAGCTTTACTCAGTGTTACGTTATTTCCTGTTGTTATGCGATCGGATGTATTGAAAAAAAGCGCATAAAGCTCAAAACAATGTTACTCATGCAGCTTGGATATCGGCTCGATATCGGATCGATTTTATTTTACCAGCTACGATCCCTCTCTCACACCGAACAGATGGAAAATAGAATCGCAGTTTGGTGAGCAATCAAATAAATTAATTTATCAGATGAAAGAGAAAAAGGAGCGAAAGAGTTCTCTTTCTAATCCTCTCAAACTTGAATATTTCATTCCGCAGTGGATTTCATTGATCGATCGCTTTAACAGCATTATTAATGTGGTTATAAATACCAGATGTAATCATTCATAACGCGTCAATGTTTTTTGTACTGAGTTTTCCTGCATCATACGAAAATATCGTGCCTTGCAATCGTTAAGAATACAGTTAGTTTAAAAATCAGGTAAAGACAATGTTAGAGAAAAACGTTTAAACAAAAATATTCTAATATATATTTCCAAGAATGTAAAAAACGATTTTACTGGAAAATATTAATAAATATAAAAATTTAGCTAAATGCAAACATTTTGTCAAATCATTAAAATAATTTGAAGTTAGTGACTTATAGAATGGCAAAACTTTTTACAGTATTGCTTATTTGAGCGTCCTATATAATTATTTTGATAGATCAATAAAATTATTTTAAGAAAAAAAGATATATATTATTATATATATATTTTTTATAGTTATATTTTTAAATATACCTATTTCAAATCTATATATGTATCTAGCTAAATTTTTTAAACTTTGACAAAATCGTTTTTTCGTGTATATTATACTGTAAGTGGCAAAAATAATACTATATTCTATCCGTCAGGTTCCATATTTATGCGTAATTTATTCTTGTTTTTATTCTCTATTCTATTCCATCTGATAAATTTAGCAATACATATTTTTTTTATCTAATTATGTATCTACACACACATACACAACAAAGAAAAAGGAATATTACCTAGGGTAAAAAAATATGTATCGCTAAATGTATCAGACAGAATAGAATCAATAAAGTAGAGTAAAGAATAAAAATAAGAATAAACTACACATAAATATATACGTATATATGTTATCATACATGTTATTTTTTCTTACTTTATTTATTGTGCAAATGATAAATATTTATTAATTAAATGGTAAAATAAAGTTTTTATGTGCTCTGTGTTCGCGATTTAATGTTATAACTACAAACTTCCGCTCAGAGAATATTTCGCTTGAAATTCGACAAAGGATTTGCGACGGAGAGAAAGTGTGCGACTTCTGGCGTATTTTAAAAGGCGGCAGATGTTCCGCAGGGGGGCTCTCCAAAAAACTGGGCCCCGATCGCGATCCTCAGCCACGTGGCGAACGCAATACTACACCTCAAGAGGCAGACGGTTGATGTACCGCTTTTTTGTACATACGGGGTGTTCCAAAAAAACGAAAAGAAAAATTCGGTATTTTGTAAATCTACATTTTACAGATATAATGAAATTACATACGCTTCCATTAGTTATATTTTCACGGAAAGAATGATTTTGCTAAAATATTTCAAAGTTTAGCTAGATACAAATTGAAACTTTTGTTGGACTATTAAAATAATTACGTAGGAATCGCAAATATGATGAGCAATGCAGCAAAAAGTTTTGATATTCCAGCAATCAGTTAGACCACACATAATTACTTTAGCCCAACAAAATTATTTTCAGATTTATGTAGCTAAAATTTTAGACACTTCAGCAAAACCATCTTTCCATACTTGCATATGATAGTTAACTTATAATTAACTAATAAAAGTAAGAAACTTTATTATCTCGGTAACTCTCGAGTTTCGAAACTCGATGAAGGAAAGCTCATTGCAATCGACCAACGAGAAATTACATCGTCTATTTTTTCCAGCGCTTCGCGAGAAACCTTTCGTATGTTTGAAGCTCGAGAACTGTTAACGTGAAACTTTGAAAAAATCACCACGAAAAAATTGCCTATAATCTCCCCAAGAAATAACGCTTCGTATCCGCTCTTTTATTATTTCTGAAACACCCTTTACAACATATAGTGAAAGAGGGACTTTCCGTCTGTCGATCTGGCACCTGGCGTGGATGGTTCTCGTTCTAAAAAAAAATTGCGGTCTCTGCATCGCGCAAATTTGCAAATTCGGGGAAGCCCCGGTCGGCGTGCATTCGGACCGGGTGCATCTCGCGATTGCGCGCTGAAAAGACGCGCGTAGCTGCAATTTGCGAGGTGGCCGCCGCACCGACCGAATGCCGCATAATTACGACATTTCCTGAGGAAAGCTCGCGTGCAAGGCGCGCTCTGCTGCAATATTTGCAACACGTGCATCCCACGACAAAGCGCCACGGCGCTTCGGGAGGGAAAATTGGTGCGACGTAAATGTGTTTCCCGTCGCTCGAAAGTAAAAATGACATGACCAAAAATTGAAGGGTTCGAAAAATAACAGGTTATTCCTGGAGAAGAGGACAATCGTCATTCTCTCCCTTGGCGCGTCGCAATTTAGAAGGAAGGGTACAAAGAAATTAATTTTAAGTGACGTTGCGAAATTCACATTCATATGCGAATCGATCAGTTTTTGTTAAGTTAAAAATTAAATCCTAACTCTAATTTCATTAAATTTACAATTCCAAAAATCTTTTGTCAGTTTTTCAACAAGTTCTTCGAGATGTCGAAACGCAATAATCGATGCTTTCATAGAAACACTGAAAAAAAGTCTAGTTATAGCTACCAAATATTGAGTGAAATAGTTTCAACTAAATGTTGAGGTATAACTAAACATAAGTTTACCACTATAAATATTTAGTAAATATTACTAAACAATATTACCAACGGTAATATTTATTAAATATTTGTAAAGGTAAACTTATGTTTAGTTATATTACCTCAACATTTAGTTGAAACTATTTCACTCAATATTTCGTAGCTATAACTAGACTTTTTTTTCAGTGAAGGATTAATAAAAAATGCGTGATACGACATTACATTTCAGATATTAGGTCTGTTCTTTATTCTTGCATTGTCTGAATTGGTGCACACGGTGCAATAAATTGAAGCGAAACAAATGTATATTTATTTCACTTCAGCTTATTGCACCGTGTGCACCAATTCAGACAATGCAGGAATAAAGAACAGACCTATTATTCGAGCTTGAAAATATTCGTTTTGTTATTACATTTCAACCTCTCTGCCGAATGTTATTATTTTACGTAGGGGAAAAAAGAGAGAGCCTCTTAAAGCCGATAAGTGATAATGTGCGTGCGATAGGTGAAAAGTGAGCAAGAAAGACAGAAGGAAGGGGAAAGGTTATCGATTTCTCACACGCATGCCAATTGCCATCTGTACACGAGCAACAAAAAATTATATGACGTAACTTCTGGATCTTTTCGAAAATCTAAAAAAAGATGTAAAAAATATTTGAACACAAAAATACAATCTTAAAGTAGTCAATCGATAAAGGAAGGATGCGATAAAGATATTGTGAACAAAGATTAAAGATTAGATTAAATCAAGATTTTGATATAAGTAAAAGTAACAAAAACTAAGATGAATTTAGAAATTATTACTGAATACAAATTACCAAAAATTATTAATCGAATAAATTATTATTTAATACTAAAATCGTCGATGATGCTATTTTCGCTCCGATAATTATTAATTTTTTTTCTTTTTCGTATTAAAAATACAGTATAAAATATATTAAAAATATGTGAATGTAATACACAAATAATTCTAACAATATAAATAATACAAAAACAATTTTTCATTAATAGAAAACAAGGATAGGAAATTATTGAATTGGCACTTTTGGCAGTTCTAGTAGGATGCCATCGGCGGTTTTAGTATGAAACGATAACAATCATTAACATTATGTAAGGAAACATGATAAGGAATGTCATCGAATAATGAAAAAATTCTTACACAGTAGAAAACGTTTCTCATTTGTGTTAAAAAAATTGTTAAACTTCATTGCTTTGTTAACAAGTCCATGTTAAACTTTTGTGTTGAATTTTTTTATGTATTCGATTGTTAATTTAATATAACGTAATTATGTTATTTAAATAGTTTGTGTTAAATTGATATTCAACATTTCTTAGTATCAAAATAACATAATTTATGAGTAAATGAACAAATAATATGTTTTCAAACATAAATTTTAAGACAAACAAATAAAGTATGTGTTTTAATGTAACATATCATAAATATTAATTTCATTTAAAAAAATATGCTTCCGTAGTTTGTTTACAAACTGTGTCAATATTATCTTTTTTGTATTTTTTTCTTAAATAATATTTGTATTACCATCTAACATATTCATTTTGTGTTAAATTCAATTTGAGTGGACCATTTGGGACATGAAATCTGTTCAATTCAACATAAATTTTCAGTGTAGAGGAATTACAATTTTCTTTTCATATCTTCGTTTCATTTTCTTGTAATATTCTCGAATTAAGGATGACAAAAGCCACACACGACTGGTATCACTGGGCTCGTATCGCAAGTCCGAAGATTGGCATCGATCATAGGAAAAACGCTGTTATAGGGCTGACAAAAAAGCCGGCGATAGCCGTCTCTTCGCGGTTCTCGCGCGCGCGAAGTCGACAGCTGCTGTCGGCAGACTCACCTGCAGCTGCACCTGCGCCCGCTCGCTCGCTCAGCGTGTGTACTCACCTGCATCCCGCAAGTGACCCGCGGCGAGCGCGTAACCAGAGTAACGACCGAGAAGTACGAAGCGCGCGGAGCGAACATTTAATAATATCACACTTCCGACTCCGCGTATTGAGATAGGTCGCAAAGAGCTCCGAGGATGCGGCTAAGACTTCGTCTACAATCAAGTCGGCTGACGCTTGTCGGATGTCGTTAGTCGTAAAAGATGGGATCTGATCAATCCAAACGACGTCCAGCAGCCGACATCGACAGTCGACACGAAAAATGAAAGTTATGCGCATGCACACAATATACAACGTCTCCCGACTGATTGTAGACTAGGGCAAAAGTGTCGTCTACGATGGTAGCAGCAGTAATGGATTAGGTTGTAAGAGTAAGAAATTGACCAATTGCAGTCGATTATTCTTCTCACATTCGACTGTGATTGGTCAATTTCTTACTCTTACAGCTTCATCCACTATTGCCATTGTAGACGACGCTTTAGATCTCGTCTACGATCAAGTCGGCTGACGCCTGTCGGATGTCGTTAGTCGTAAAAGATGGGACCTGACCAATCCAAACGACGTCCAGCAGCCGACATCGACAGCCAACACGAAAAATGAAAGTTATGCGCATTACATACGACAACGTCTCCCGACTGATCGTCGACTAGGCCAAAAGCTGTCGCACACGAATTAACGCGAGCGCACGCTGTAACGCGTGATCGACCGGCGAAACGATCACCAGTCGTCACATAATTCGGCGAAATTTATCGTTTATTGAGCCCCTCACGCGCGTCAGACTGATGTATTTGTGCAAATCGGCGTGCAATGATGCTTGCGATACGTCGCGCCATTCATTATGGATCCTGCGTTGCATTCAATTAGAAAGTGTTGCGTGTGGAACAGTCTGTATGAGATAAAAAATAATTTTCGGACCGTAATTCTCAAAAATTTCAAGAAAATATCACGACGTAAAACAAGATCTTTTCCATTTTTCATGTGAAAGCTAAGAAAATTCTGAATTATTGCTAATAAACTAGTGTCATTAACTTAAAATTATTTAAACAAAACAAGGAGCAGATTTATTGGATTTGTATTTTAAAATCGCTTTTTAAAGAGCACATTAAATTCCTTTATACATCTGATTTCGTTTACATTTAATTCATTCAAGTTTGACAGGTTCAATTTATACCTTCGAGCTTGCTGTTAATTTATACGTTCAACCATATCGAGAGTATCAATACATTTCGTCAGTCGTCGCAAGTATTGTTTTAAATCGCAATGAGAAAATGCGTAAAGAAGATGGACGTGAAAATTCCTCTAAAACAAATCCTTCGAAGATGCTGATTTTCAAAAGAAACCGCCCGGCCGCGATTTTCATTCGTCCAACAGACACCACCATAAGTCTGTTGAAACGTGGCTTTCTCTTATTTCGATCGCCGCCGGCAAAAGCTCGAAAGCACTTGCCGCGAAACTCCATTCGCCGCGACGCCGTGACGGTTCTTTGCATCAAAGCGAACACGCTTCTCGGCTTCACTCCCGACGATATTTCCTTCGTCGCGGTGAGCTTGCAAGCGAGAGAGTACCACGAAGAGGCATCGTGACGTCGAGAAGAGCCAGCACTATGTGTTTATGAGGGATTTTCCTTTGCCTTTCTCGCTGAATTTTTCTGCTGGAGCTTCGAGTTCCTCTCGCAATCGCTTTTAGGTAAATATCTCGCGGAAGATTGCCTCCAGCTCTTTATTTATTTATCGAAAACTCCTAATTTGTTTATAATCTATTTTTTTATTTAACTTATCGGAATTAATCAGTTATTAAATAAATTTACATTTAAACTAATTTAAATTAGATTAAATACATTACATACTGATTCTAATTTTAATCGTGGCCTTGCCGAATATTCGTAATTTGTTCCTATTGTTTATATTATAAATCTTCACTGAGAGAAAAATGTCTGGACGAATTAGAAGATTCTGATTACATTAATCAGAATTCCGATTATTTTTTTCAACAAAAATTCTAGTAAAGAGTTAATCAGAAAATTCTGATTCGTCTGATTTTCAACGAGAATCTCAATTAATCCAACTAGACATTTTTCTCAATGTTTAAGTGATCAAATCTTTTTCAAATACAAAATCTTTTTCTCTAAATTTGATTGTAAATTGCAAATTACAATTTGCAAGCTACAATTGCAACATCGCGCAATGCGATTGAACGAGAGATACTTTTTCGAAAACTGAATTTTTTTCGCCAGTTTCGCAGGATCGATCCTTCGAATTAGCACAAGTACCGAGATGCTCGCAAGCTCGAACGCGCGGACGGAAGTTCCGTCCAACTAGTTTAAATTTAACAAGGAGAAACCGCGGCTTCGGACGGAAACTGCGAGACGACGTATCGTGGGACTTCATGCGACACAGAGAGAACGTTTGCGTAATTATTCCATGATAGGTCCTGACTCGGAGTTAAGTCAGTTCGCGCAGAGTTTCTCAATGTAATATGTCGCTTGTGCTTTGGATCCGTTCGCGGAAAATATGCGAATGAAAAATACGGGGGTTTTGTACAACATTGATATGGAAAATACTTTCTATTAGTAATTTTAATTCACGATGAGTTAGAATTTTCCTAGTTTTTACATTAATTGAAATTGAAAAGATTTTGTTTCGCGTTGTGATATTTTCTTGAAAATTTTTTGAGAATTACGATTCAAAAATTACTTTTTATTTCATTATTAATTGATTTATATAAATTCACATATGATATTATCCTAATTTAATTATTAACTAGATTATGAAAAGTTTTAAAATATTTTAAATAGCTTTTTATTTTATTGACATTACTTTATACATTTATTATTATTTGTTTTTTTTTATATTTGAAGAGTTCTATTAATTAAAATTTAAATACTTTATCGCGGAAGCTTTTATATCTTTTATATTGATTTTATTATTTTATATTTATATTAATATTATTTCTTTTTCCGTATTTTGTGTTTGAAAAAGCAGCGTTAAATTTTCAATTTAGCAGTGTTCCATTTCTAACTTGACATATTTCTCTTAATTGTTTCCTAACAGTATGTATACGACGAACCTTTATTCACAAAATTCACACCGATAAAATTTGTTGCAATTAGAATGGATTTAAAGACAGTCACTTCCCTGCGATATCCTGAATTGTTCCCAAAATTTGTGCGAAGGAATTTTCGGGGTTTCACGGCTCATTTCTGACTTCGATTTTCCATTCCCGGTTTCCGGTGGTGGATCAATTGATATCCCCGAGAGAGAGAGAGAGAGAGAGAGAGAGAGAGAGAGAGAGAGAGAGAGAGAAGGAGAAGGGAGGTTCGACGAACCACGGCGAAACGTGACCCAGGATCCCCGACAAGAAAACTGCGGCTACGGGAACACGCTCGTCTCCATTCCGCAGCAGCAGCTCGCCGAGGAAAACGACGGGACGTAAAGGCAGAGAGAAAAAGAGAAAGAAAGACAGAGAGGAACAGGCAGAGAGAGAGAGAGAGAGAGAGAGAGAGAAAGAAGTGGAGGAGGAAGAGGAGATCCGTGGAGCGAAACCGGATGGAACGCCCGGTATATCTAGATGATTCGCCTGCATGCTTCGCTCGGCGCCCTTACGAAACCGGATAGCAGCCCTCCACATAGAGATAACTGATCTCTGTACGCTTCGTTTCCCCCAAACCACCACGCACACGCCGTTGTTACCGCGTTGTTGTTAAATATACAACATTACTGCCTAACGTTGTTGCTACTAAAAAATTAAAGACAATTTAATCCCTCCTGTGAGATGCATCGTCGCGTAATCCCAGGCAAATTTAATCGGTAAATTTAATCGGGTATGCATATTGGCAAACATTTACGCAAAGTAAATGTTTGTCGTAGGCTTTTTCTGCGTTTCACCATGCACATTTAACTTCTGTCCTCTTACGATGAATATTTTGCGATACACGTACACGTGTGTGTACTTTATTCCCTTGTGTGCATTCACCGTTACGTTTCAGGTCGAAGGAATCAATCACTCAAAATCAGTTTAAGAGAAACAGAAATAACTTGACTGCTAAACAATTAAATAGTGCCCACGATTCTTGACACATACCGAGTGTTAGAAAAAACAAACGTCTACGCCTAACCGATCGTTATCACGATGGTGATAGAAAGTGATAGCCAAGTTGATAGCATTCTATTTCTATTGTATGCAACGACGTTGTGCGTCCAAGTTAAGGAGCAACTCTTTATAGCCTTGTTCTCTCAGTTTAGAAGTCATATATTATTCCCAAAATAGAATTCCCGAAAAAAATAGAGCCCCTTTTTTCGCCAAATTAAGAAAAGAGACCGGAAAGTAACGCGCGAGCGCTGCGTTGTACACTTCACAGCGAGACGCAATCGATAGGATTCGAGGTCGACCCGATAACCTTTGCTAATGGAGGCTCTCTTGGGCGCCGGGCGAGGAGGAGACGTCAGAATCGTGAGAGCCCACGTGTCGGGGTCAACGGCACACATAAATGAGCGGCGAACCGATCTGCAAGCTGCAACTCCAACAATAAGGCGGAACGAAAGAAATTTGTCGCTCCGTTGAGATTTTTATTCTTCTCTTATCTCCGCGAGCCATCAGCCACTTTAAACGCGCGGTGATTGACTGAAAAATGTGTGCAAAGTGGACAGTCGGGATACTGCTGAAACCAGATAGCTGTTATTTTATAATGAGTGGGTAGAGCAAAATAAATTAAACACTATACTCTGAGGAAGGAACTTGTCATCTTCAATCAACACGTAGTGTAAAAAAATATATTTATGAGTTCATAAACAGATAAATATACAAATACTGAAAGATATATACACTCCAGGTAAGAAACATTTTTTTTAAATTGACATCTTATACTTATTTACTCAAATATCCATCACAATGTGTTTTTTTTTAATAATAATAGTTAGTGGATCTAAAGAATTATTGTTTAAAAAATGCACTATTATAGATATTTGATTAATTAAAAAAATGTCAATTTAAAAAAAATATTTTCAAACTTTTAATCTGTAGTGTTTATTTATTGTAACTTATTTGCCAGATAAACAAGTGGCAATTTAAAAACAAATGTAGTAACAAATAGAGTAATTAGAGAGAGTTACTTTGTGTATTTTTCTTAATTTAATGAAGAGTAGACTAAGAAGTAGGTATTTAAGTGACTTGTGTCGCAGTAGCTTCCTTAATTAACTTAACTTCAGAGAGCTTCTAATAATAAATCCAGGAACGTGCCTCAAAATTTCGTTTTGTTGAGAGAGAAATGTAGCTTATTAAATTTCTCTTACTACGTTATTAAAAGCTTCCGTAATAATGTTCAGTAACAGCTGGCTCCCATTATTCATAACAAATCGAATTATTAATAAATCGACTGAGTATTTAGTCTCATCAAGATAAACGAGACAATTTCCTTAAAAAATCGTGCCTATAAAAATTCAGAGTTGTTGCGCATTGATTTATCTTACGATACACATCGATCTAGTCTAAAACGATCCGATAATTCGTTTTGCGATAATTCGATTCCGGGCAGTTCCATCAAATCCTGAAATTAATTTGCAAAACAATTAGCTAACTTTCTTGACAAGTCGGATTGACCAAACAGATCGGTTGATTGGTCTTTACCTTTGAACTACTCCAAAGGATTGAGAATTTCCAACTTGAGAAACGGCAGCGCTTGAAATAACTTGGAACGTTCAAAAAGATCAATATCGGCGTAATTGATTAACTTGAAAAATTAGTGTATCGATATACCGAGTATCTTAGCATGTCAAAGCTGACCGTGCGCTAATTAGATATTTAATTAAGCCAATATCTCCTTCATCTCATCGAATTAATTAAATATAATCGAATAAAGATAACTTACAAGCTTGTAAATGATCTATTTTAATGGTTTTCTAACTCCTTCATTTCGAGATCTCTCATTCGGATCTCTAAAAACCTTTGATAACACTGAGAAAAATGGTCTGGTTGGATTAAATAATAATTCTTATGGAAAATAGATGAATCAGAATTTTCTAGTTAAGTCTACTAAAATTCTAGTTGAGATAACTAGAATTCTGATTGATATAATTATTCTGGTAAAAAAAAAAATAAGAATTCTAGTAGATTTTATCAGAAACATTGTATCAACCAGAATTCCGGTTATCTCAAGCAGAATTCTAATGAATTTAACCAGAGAAAATTCTGATTCGTCCATTTTCGACCAGAAATTTTTTTCAGCGCGATATTTTAAATGTTGGTCCTCGTTTTTTTTTGTCGAGTTCACACTGACAAAATATCACGGGGAAATTCTCTCCGAAGAGAAGACCCATAAAGAAAATTCATGATCCCATAGCCCGACATCGACGGTGACGTCGGATTTTCCTGGCGATTTGCATCGTTTTTCTTCTATGATGAACGACGTCACGCGAAACCTCGATATCGCCTGAACGTGCGATGCGGTTGCATGTGCATGCACGAACGCATGCACGTGTCGACCGACACGACG
>NW_017296741.1:54198-68883 GCF_001594075.2 Trachymyrmex cornetzi | reverse complement strand
GGGAGGCAGGGAAGATGTGCATGTGTCTGTCTGCACGTATATGCGTATTGTACAAGAAAGGGGTGTTGCCGCTCCCCCGTGCGTCGTTAATCGACCTTCATTATATTTTTCGCAATTGCCGCACTTCGGGATAGTCTTTATTTAACTTTCAACTGTGCATCGCACGCTAGTGCAACCGTAGCAATTTTATATCGTTTTTTTTTTGTACCTCTTCTCTTCACAACTTTTGTCCCGATTAGTATCGCGCAGCCATCTGCGAGTATACGCGTGACCGCTCCTCTGACTGACAATTCAACATCCAGCTTAGCGGAATTTATTTTCACGGATGACGATTTATTTATAAATAATGTCAACTTTTTGGAGTGGAAGTTAACAATTTAGTTATGAAATTGAAAAAAGGTCGATTAAAATGTGTTCTTTAAAATCTCGCGACACATTACGTCTATTTTTTTATTTATTCCTGCACTAGACTGCACCAAAACTCTCTTTCTCGTTTTTTTGCCAAAAATATCAAACATATATCTATTTCACTTTAAGTTCCAAAAGTGTGTACTAGCAAGAAAAAGTCGCAGGAAATAAATGTCTTATTTTTATGTCTGTGAAAGATATCACAATAATTTGTTTAATTAGAACCTATGAAGACGGACACTTTGTTGCGTGATTGTATAATTGGGCTTACAAATTCCCATTGATTCTCAGAGAATGCAGTTTCCAGAGAATTCCGGTTGTAAGGATTAAGAAAGATCGATGGAAAAACTAAAATATCTACTGTAACACTTGCCGATCGCGCGCGGTCGAAGAACGAGCCGCTGCGCCGCGAGACAAAGACCTAAGCTATGCTCAGAACCGAACAGAACGGACCTGTTTCACGACCGGGAGACCTTCGTGCACTCTCTCTCGCTCCGTCTCAGTCTCTCACTCTCGCGTCCAGGCCGATGCCAGATCTGGTACCCGGGACGAGTATCGCCGCGGCTGGTCCAGGTCGCCTCGGGAGGAGGCTGCCGCGAGTTGCTCGAGGCGAAATGCGATGAAGGAGAAACCGGCAACGCGCGGGATTATTTAACACTCGAGCTAAACCCGACGGACTACGGCGAGCTATTCGACGAGCACCTGCGCGAATCATCCGTTCCTTTCTCGTATCTCCCACGTCATGTCTGTCGAAATCATATTGAAAAGATAATAATAATTCGATTTAATAATGCCTGTAGTTATGAAACTGCAGCCTACAATCGTAGCTATTTCTCTGAAGAATGGAATGACTTAGGCTGCTTTCCTTTTAGGAGACACATTCGATACAAATGTTGTTCTGTTAGTTTCAACAATTCTTTGTTAGTCGTTGAATATCAAGAAGGATAGAACGACGTTTGTGTCGACTGAGTCTCTTAAAAGGAAAGCAGCCTTAGAGATCAAGTAAAATTGGATCCTGTTTAGATAACTTTATTCTATCTTAAGCAAATCCTGAAAAATATAGTGGATCAAACGTGTGATGTCCGATCCCTTATTTGAGGATCTCTAGAATGACTGTGATTGACCAGTTTCGTAACTACAGATGTTAAACCTGATCAAAGATGCTATGTGGTGAACGTAATCAGTGTAACACAGTGATCATTTCATCTTTGTTTAACATTGGCAAACAAGGAATGATTCACTATGTTACACTGTATTATTTGTGTTTTTTGTTGGAAATTGAAAAGCCATTGATATCTCAGCAACACAGAGAGAACTGTAATTTTGTTCGCGCGTTTGTCCTTTTCATCGAGAAGAAATCTTTCTTGATAACAATAGCAATTTTGCCAAGCGTTCTCTCCGATCAATTTCACTGCGTTATATTTACAATTTCTCTAATCGCGACCTACCTATACTGCGAAATCATACCGACCGCGAAATTGCCGTTTAATAGGTGATGTGTTCGAGCTCACGATTCGGCTGATTTGATAGAACAATCCTATTACAAAGCTGTAGCGACACCGGACAACGACGCATCCATAAATCAGCACCGATTTATCCGGGACCGTCTATCGGGTGTTACGTACCGATGATATCTCGCGAATATTTCGTTGAACTTTATCCGGGGAAATATCGAGGGGCAACTTAGACTTAGACTTATATCTACGTTTTAACTGAATATAAATATATATATATTTTTTAAAATCAAAAACCTAATATTTATTTGTAAATACTTACTCTCTAAATCTGAATCAGTGGATAATCACTGATATCAGTGTCAAGTATGCCACTGATAATCAATAAATTAAACGTGAGATCCCTAACCTAGCTAATTTTTATGATGTGATCTAACTAACCGTATTTTAGTACTTAAATTCAATAAATATGGTATTGGAAGATTAAAATTAACATGCCAATATCAGTATTTTAGTTATCAATGCTCAAACATTCTTCTTTCTTTAGTTGAACTTCACTGATTATCAGTGCCAAGTATGCTATTAGGTAATTAGGGACTATCCACTGATTCAGATTTAGAAAGTATTAATTACATAAAGTAGCCACATATAATTACATTTAATAAAGTATGTATAAAAGTTTCAAATAGAGGGAAGATGAGATAAAGTAAAATTTTTATACATTTGATTTCATTCGCTACTATTTAAAAATATACTTGATCCAATAATCCAGTGATACGTTTTTGCGTTTAAATACCTGATGCCGTAAATTAAAGAATACTGAATATCCTATTTCTTCAGATTATCTGGGTCCACATTCTGAAACCCAGTTGCCGTTTTTTATAGCTGCGTCTTTTTCTCCGCTCTCGTCCGGCCGCCCATGCGATCATAAATATTCATCCCGGCAATCCTGAACAAACTTTTACCTCTCCTCCCGCGGTCGGCCTCTCCACACGCATATAAATCGATATTGGCATCTATCGGTACCCTCAACCCTGTCCTCCCCGGTGCCCGTTCACTTTTCAACAGCCGGAAATGGGTTATCAATTCGGCTCGCGGTTGCTCCTTTTTTTCCCTCGTTTTCGGCACCCCGTCTCCGTTTTCTCTCATTTTTTTTTTCTCACTACTCTAGTACCTATATTCCACGCAAATCGACCTCGAGATCACCAGGCTTATCTCGATCTGTTAGTTTCTTCGATGGCGCGAATAATTAGCTTACACATACATTATTAACGTGCATAAAGGAATTAATTAATTCTGTACAGATTTCTCTCTGACAGAATTTTAATTGAGCGAAGCTTGCCTTATTCCGGTCACCCGATATAACAGTCAATAACCATTAATAACAATCTCGCTTATATACAAATTTGATAACAATCC
Source organism: Trachymyrmex cornetzi (assembly GCF_001594075.2). Lineage (NCBI taxonomy): Eukaryota > Metazoa > Arthropoda > Insecta > Hymenoptera > Formicidae > Trachymyrmex > Trachymyrmex cornetzi. The sequence continues at coordinate 65,602 of NW_017296741.1, read as the reverse complement.
GGTATCCGAGTGGACTGCAATTGCGACATAACTAGTTTACTGCATAACAGATCGTCGCGAGTACTCTGTGTTGTTGTCGATGAAAAATGTTAATTAACGTTCGAGTGCACGAGTATTTCGAATTCGCGCAAGTATTTTAAATCGTCCTTATCGGATTTCGCGCTCCAATTACCCCGAACAAAGTTCAAAATTCAAATGAGATCGATGAGAAAAGAAAAAGAATCTCCACGAGATACTTGACTCCTTAAGAAGGACCACTCTAGTAAGTATACGCCGTGTGTATCTACATCCGTTTGTGAAGTTACAATATAACCAGCTTTGTCATGTAACGCGAAATTTTCTTTTAAAGAGTTTGCGCATTTTTTTATACAGATTGCTCCTTGTATAATATACGTGATATATTTATCGTAATGTCCACTCTTTAGAATTTTTAGAGTAGAATCTAACTCTAAAGAGAGAGTAAAATGTCACTCTTACAAATTGACAATTGAGCTACTCTTTTTCAACACTGGTTCCATTGTCACTCTTTAGAATTAGATTAATTACTCCAAAGATTTTAGAAAGCACAGATAGTACAAACTGTAATTTCTATTAACAGTATTATCTCTCTTTTCTCCATTTCTCTCTCTCTCTCTCTCTCTCTCTCTCTCTCTGGCCATTTTTTAAGGAAATTAATTATAATATATAATTTTACAACGCTCTCTATAACTTACAGACATGTTCTTCAATCTCATCCCGGCTTCGATCCACGACCGGTCCAGCGACCGCTCTCGTATATCCCGGCTTCATCCTTTGAGAACGTAACGAGGCGTCCGTCGTCGCTTAAGTTTGTTTTTAGCATTATCGAGCGCGCAAGTAGCTCGAGAGCCGTCGCACACGAAGAAATTTCATTCCATACGTAATCTCGGTCACGAACGACCTACATCCACGCGCGTCAAAGTTGCGGCAACATCCAGATAAGGAAGCGATGTGGCGGCGAAGTTTGCGCGCCGCGCGAAACAAGGTGGTTCCCGAACGATCAGCGATTGTATTTCTCGCCGGATGAAGCCGAATTCTTGAAAATCAAGTAACCGATGAAACGTTCGTCATAGAATGTCGTCATCGTCGCAGCTCCTCGACGAATTCTCGATTCGTCGCGGGTGACGATGCGCTCTCGAATAGAATTCCTTATTGAAGTTTAAGATGTTTGCCCCGATTTCAAGGAAATTTGGATTTGGGGCAAGTGCCTTTGCAATGGTAAGGGATTATATATGTCTGCTGATGACAGCGATCGGAATTGCGAAATTCTTCAAAAATCTTGGATAAATTTCTTCACAAGGAAAAGTGCATTTCGATATGTTACGCAATATAAATTTAAATTTCATACATGTTTCTTGTTACAGTGCATATTTTGAAATTAGTAAATCTCAATTTATACATATTTATTTGAAAGTAGAAAAAATACAACCTTATTTTTTATATTTTAATATAAAATTCGAGTTTACAATCGAATTTGGCAAAGTTTTGGTATATTTCTGTCTATTGTAACTTATAATAATTGAAATTATTAATAAAAAAATTATTAATTAGAATTATTAAATAATTAGAAAAAGAGAAGCCTGGCAATTTCATTCAGTTTAGTTTGATTGTTAACTGGGGGAGGCAAAAGTTTCAATGTAATTCAAGCATGAAGAGTTTTGCAAATAAAAATATAATTATAGTATCGTACAAATATCACCATACGTATATGCGCTTGTCTTACATTGACCTTGATTTAATTTGTTATGTCTCGCGGGTAAAGATATCATAATAGGATGGGTCGATACGAACGGAAAAACATTCAATTTTGCAAATTGATAATTTTATAGCATCGCAATAATCGGATATTCGACAAAAAAGAAAATCCTTTGCAGCTCGAGCGAAGAAAAGAAGAAAAGATGAAACTCAGTATTTATTCCATGCAGAATTTCAGCACGTGCTAGCTGGCCCCTCACCCCCACTTAACCAAATTTTAATGAATAAATTATACATATAATAATGCACTATTTATGCGCTCTCAAAATCCGTAAAAACATTTTTGCGCCCATTTCGTTTAGCTAAAAAAAAAAATTTTTTGTGGGGGAGCTGAGTAGACTATCAATCAGCCTCCCTACATGTTAAAAACGATTTGGAAAATCAAATACACTATTGCTTGGAAATAGTAGCGCATAAATCGAAAATATATTTTGCATAGTTAGATGATGTAATTTTGCAATTTTAAACGACTTAGGGATGAATATGTCTGTTGCTCCAAGAAGGAAATGCCTTAAGGGATGTAGCGCAAAAATTGAAACTATGTGAAAGCGCATAAATAACGCATAAATTCTGTGTATTTAATTTTCCAAATCGGTTGTTATTAACACGTGGGGAGACTGACAGCCTACTCAACCCCCCACAAAAAATTGTTTTTTAACTAAACGAGATAAGCGCAAAAATTTTTTTGCGGATTTTGAGAGCGCATAAATAACGCATTATTGTATAATTTATTCATTAAGATTTGATTAAGTGGGAGTGGGGGCAGCTTGCAGACGTAATTTCAGCCTATGTTTCACTCATCATTTTCTAGCGATTTGCGAATCGATCAAAGTATGCGTGAAGATTTCACGTGTTTCGACAAACAGAACACAGAGAAAGAGAGAAACAGAGAAAGAAAGAAAAATTCGCGTTATCCCGTTGAAGTCGATAAAATTCCGAGTGCTGAAAATAAAGGGGAATCGGAACAGACTTTGACAGGATTCGTCGGGATTTAGTGTCCTAGTTTTCTAGAATTCATGTAAATTTCACTCTTGACGAAGGACTTTTACCCCAAAAATTTCCAACGACCATCGTGTCGTCATGAAGGACTCCCAAAAGCGCATAATAGTAACTTATAATAACAACGTTAAATATAATCAATCTGTATTATTATTATATAAATGTTATACATGTTTCATTAATTTGTGATACTACATAAAAATTAAAATAGAAATGTTCAAGAAAAATATACAAATATACATAGATAAATAATAAAATTTAATTGTTATTATTTTAGATACCATTATTTTCATATATAAACCAATTGTAATTGATCCTTATGTAAAGATATAGTAACGTATAAAATATATACTGCAAAATAATGTTTTTTTTTTTCAATTTGCGGATTTTCGTATCAAAATATTATACCTACACTTTCGATAACTTTCAACAATAATAATCCCAAGCGATGAATTAATTGAACGTCCAAGTTAGTTGTACACTGAACAGTCGCACGTTGAACAGTTGTATATTGAACATAGTTCTGCTATAACCAATTCTCGATATGTTAAACGCAACCGGTGTCTAACTGTTATTGACGTCAATCGGGAGTCGATAATATTGCCGAACGACACCGTGTAGTTATAGTATATATTTAGTTATTAAACTCGTGTACGTGTATAATACATACACGCATGGACGCATATGCGCGTCTACGTGAAGCAATGCAATTACCAGCGTGTTTCGCTAATTACATTAGCGTTGCATTCACGTAAGCTGCTTGGCGAAACGTTTAATGATTTCTCTCTTTATCTGTTTCAGATATAAGTGTCATGTTTCTGTCGCTATTCCGTTCACCCCTAAATCTCGTTCGTCCAAAAGCTCAGGTAAGCAGACATGAATATGGATATTTTTTCCACGATATAGTGACTATTTATGAATTATGACATGAAGTCTATTTTCTGTGGCTGAAGTGTACTAGTGTACACTTTTGGAACTTAAAGTGAGATAAATATATGTTTGATATTCGTCAAAAGCGAGAAAGAGAGTTCTAGTATATTCTAGTGCAGAAACAAAAAACAGACCAATGATAAAGAAGCATTTCTCGCGACAGATTAATCGCAAAATACTCGTTAAGAAGCTTGACTAGATTTTACGTTCGTACTTGTAAGTAACGTTTTATTGAATTATCACATGTAACTAATTCATCTTTGCATCTATATCCTTAGAACAAAATTTATTATTAATCTATTTCTTTATCTATGTCTATTTTTTTCTAAAATACGGAAAAAAAAATATTATAAGAAATGTGTGAGAATACCAGTTGCAATTTAAAAAACTAAGAGCAACACATTTCCAATTTCTTGTTGCAGTTCTTTTCGTATTGTAGAAAAAAATGATATAATCTAACTATCGTTGGAGAACTACTGTTATCTGTAATTTTACAAATCAATGCGATATCGATAACATTAAGAAGTCATTATCACATCAATCATCATTAGTCATTTGTATAAATTTTAACAATTCTGCCTCGTTCGATGTGAAACCTATGTACAGTTAACGATATGTTTACGATGCAAACGAAATTTGATGTTTCGCTAGTGAAATTTAATTTTTTATAATTTTATGCAGATCAACGATATCTGTAATTAGCGACATCCATGTTTTCGCAGTACAAATTCCTGACATTCCTAATCGCGAAATATTTTATAATTTCGCATCACGATATGGTCGACGATATTCGATATTTTTCCAATAAAAATATTTGAATCTACCGTGTAGTTCTCCGTAGTGGACGACAAGCAAATCCGCGCGCGATATAATTAGTTTTCTATTGTTTGCTGAATCAATAGAAATGCAATTGATGCTGAACGCGAAATTCTTAGTTGTTCCAAATAATCCAAATGCTAGGACATTATGACTCGACGCATTTTACACAGTATGATGCTTTACAAAAGTTGTTTACGTATACTTAACGATTGATTGTATTATCGCCCAATATGGACGTCATGTTTTAATTGCGACTGTAATAACTTAAGCACGATGATAAGCATACTTTACAAATACATTAGTAAATTAGTTAATGCAGTTAAAGCGATAAGATCATACAAAACTGTCTCTTTAAAACGGCTAATACATAAAAGTCGTAATTCAATTTTTCATTAATTAACAATAAATAAAATTTAATTATTTCAAATTTCCCGGAACTATAATTATCAAAGAATTATCTAGTCTAGTTCTTTAAAAAAGTAACTTGTATAATAAAATGAAAAACTGAAACAAGTTCTCACCTGTCTTTTTGCATAAAAATCGATAATATATAACATTATCTAAACATAGAAACTGTTTTGCAACTACTATTATTCAGTTACAAAACAAAAGATAAATTGACTTATTGAGCAAATGAATTCGTGTTAAAATGTGACTCAGAAATATTTCCGTCTCGCTGTCCTTCCTTTTCGTAGTTTATAAATCTATACACTTCTGTCATCGTGATGAAATCAAAGCGTAGGTATGCACGTTATCATTTTACAGTATCTTATAGATAGATTACAAGTTTATCATCAGTGCCGGTTAGTTCCTTCGAGATAATGGGGCGACCTTCCTCCTCCGGGCGTTAAATTCTTGATTACAAATGCATCTGATAGTATCGAGCTCGGTATATATCAACTTTCTCTGCTCTCTGATGCAATGATTCATCGAGTTTGAGTCCCTTATCGAGATAATCATGATACCGGATTATACAGGGCGTTTCTCGAAATTGTAACTACGGGAAGCCTCAATGACACAGATAAGATAAGCACGAGGCTAAGGGAATATAGTACGATAATCATCTCAATAGTTCTTGAGTTGACCAGCCTTCCTCAATATCTCGTTAGCTCAACGAAATATCTTTTAAAGAAAACTGACCTTCTTTTTACAATCAAATTATTGAACATCTTATTCTAGAAAAAAGAAACAACTCAAGATAATTGATCAAACGTAATTACTTCTATTTTACTTTATTTCGTCTATTTTACTTTTTCTTTTTCGTGTAAAATACGCAAGATTAGTTTAGCGTGGCGGGAAAAAGGTTCGAGATATCGAGGGCGAGGGTGCGATCGAACCGACCACTGGGTTCTTTCAGGCGCGCATGTCGTCTCTAAACTATACGGGATGTCCTTGTTGCTATGGCAACCCTAGTGCAAGGCGGGACACGTAGGATCCGCCAGTGAGGCGGAGACAGAGAGGGATATGGCAGAGAGGGTGCGTGAGCGTGTCTGGACCACCCTAATCCTCATCGTCGTCATTTGTTATGACTCCGCAAAGACGGGGATTCGCCAAATGCTCCAATTCTTCTCACCCTCTTTATATCGTATCTCATATATCTGATCCACGTATCTAGATCCATAATTTCATACACATAAATAACATAATGTAACAAATATATTGTGCAACAACAATATAAGTATTTAAAACTCGAATGGACGAGTGAGAGTAACTCTGCGATTTTTCTTTGCGTTTTCTTGAAAAGTTTATTCTTTAATTTCTTATATTAGTCTCGTACGTTCCAGCTCACTTCGAGCCATCTTCAGCGAATAATGTTTGAATGTTCGTGATTAACTGTTTCGCATAGTGTTTATTGTTGGTTCGCAACGGATTTGGCCTCGAATTTCCTGGTTCGGATTTTTATTCCGTTGTTTGCCAGAATGGGAAGTACATTTTTTTAATTACATTTGTCAATCTCTCATCTCGGCGTTTTCGAGAGCATTTTAAATATTTGTTCGAAATTTTTTGATCACTGAAAATGGCAACTCCAAGTTGAAAACTATTCTTTTCTGAAGGTCAAGGTGTTAGAGAAATACGTTAGATGCTCTGCGTCGCTGGTTGAGTAAGAGTAATAAGGGAAATTGCGCGGGATGAAAGGGGTTCGCCTAAGATCCTCCCTCCCGCTTTTCCACCCCATCCGCCGTCCTCCTCTTCTCGTCCTTTCCTCATCCTGTCAGGCTCTGCCCTTGACGGTCTCGACAGAAGGCTCGTCGATCTTCACCTCGTAATTAGTCGACCCACTTTGCGACGCGCGGAATTCTCGTTGTCGTCGTTGTCATCGTCGTCGCCGGTCGACGCCTTCCCTTTCGCCCTCCCCCACCTCCCTTTCGTCATTTCCTCCTCTTTTCGATTCATCGAGTGGAACGTTCGCTCACTCGTCCCCTGCCTGCCCGCCTGCCTGCCACTCGACACGCTCGATAGCCGGGTTAATGGAATCATACTCGAGCTTCGCTCTTTTTTTCTCTCTGTCGTTCTTCATCTTTCTTTCATTCTCAGGCCCTCTTTTTCTCTCGCTTTCGCTCGCCGTCCGGAAGAGGCGGAGACAAAGAGAGGCGCACCAGAATGCATAGGATGCAGGCCTTTAAACTACGGAATCTCCGAATCCTGGACTCATCACTCATTTCCTCAAATTTCTTGCAACAAGTAAAATCGACGTTTTTAAATATCTCGAATCTAATTAAGCATGATGTAACAGGTTTGTTCAATAATAGAAAACACAATCAAGTAATAGAAAGAAGCTAAATAATATAGACCTGCGTTAATAAAAAAGAAATACTAAATTAATTTAAGCATAATTTAGTCAACATAAAACATAACCACATAAAACTGTTATTAACAAGAACATATTTAATTTATACTCTTGAATAAATTATATATAAATCCCGTTTCTGTTCGTCCTTTCGCTACTTTTACTTCTCGCCGCCTTATTGATTACTCCATTAAGCTCCAAGAAAATTTATGGCTTCCTAAATTAATGTGTTAATTATTTTTAATACACACGATCTTACGGATCTTCTTTCTTCGATTAATTTTTTTTTATATACGGACTTAAAATTTTCGACTTTTCTCCTCTCTTTCTCACGATGTTGTCCGGTGCAACGTCGCCCTGGGGACGCTCCCTTCCTCCATCATCTTCTCCCTCTTGCGCGTTCCCCTCCGATACATTATGTAGCGCACGCACTGCACGCATCTGTGCACGTGCGCCACGACTCGGCGCAGGATATGCTAATTGCGCGCTGTGCAGCCTGGATAATGCATCGCCTGTGGATGGACGCGCGCGCGCGTGTACGCACACCCGTTATATCACGTACTTGCCTCCGTCGCGATAGTGATGGGTTCCGAGCAGACGTAATTAGCGACACACAGTTTCGGTTAGACAAATGAAGTCGAAACTCTTACTAACGATCATTCGTTGGCTAACATCTAAACCAAAATCATTTTCACTCTTTTGCTATTGAAATTGCCAATTTAATAACAGGATCATTGTTGATGAAACTTTTGATTTGTCCAATTCAGCGTTACATCAAATCAGACAATTTGATGTACAACAAATCATGAACATTGGACACATTCTTCAATTTGCGTTGTTTCTCATTATATTTGTAATTGCGTCATCAAAAATATTGTAGGAGAGACCGGGGCTGGTTGTTGTACGGGGTTGATTGTCAAAATGCTTATAACTCAAACAAGATACGGCAGAAAAATCTCTTTTTTTTTACTGTAGATAGCTGATATAATATTAATTTGTTGTGTAAAATGGTTTGCACCACAAGCATTGTATTATTTATAGCGATTTTTGAGAAAATGAAGTTGAAGAGTAAATTTTTATAATCATCTATTTTGTTGTCTGACAAGTCTTTGGCATTATTAATCGTAATATTCCTGTATTCATAGAAAATGACATATCTTAGAAGATCTTGGCTACAATTAAGTAATCATTATTCTGACTAAGTTTGTGAATACAATCTCTTTTATTAAAAATGGCTATGTGGGGTAGATTGACCAAATGAGACGAGATTAGGTGACAATTAATTTTAATATCTTTAGAGGACACATTTTCAGAGAATATACTTACAAATATATTATATTTCATATAGATATATGTTTTTTCATTTTTCATATAGAAACTATGGTACAAAAACAAATTACGTATATTATGATTAAAATAACTATTTTATTTGTATTAATACTATAATTACTATTATTTCTCAAAATATAGAACTGATATTAAAATAAAAATTGTGTTTTTTATATGTGTTGTCCATTACAAGTATGCTACTGCCAATCCTAGAACGTGTGACAATCAACCCAGAAGACGGGGTTAATTGTCATATTTTCGCAGCATTATTTAAAATTAAATAACTTATTTTTATGATATGATGAATTCACAAGTAATATTCTTTTTAATACCTAAAGGATGTAGGTATATTGTAACGTATATATTTCAAAATCAGGTATCTACTTTTTTCTAAAAATCAATAATCAAAAACTGTGACAATTGGCCCCGATCTCCCCTACTGAAGAGGATCCGAAACGAGGATCGAAACATTTACCGACTATTTTAAATTCTTGTTATAAAGTTTGAACTTTTCACACACGAACATCCTGTGTTGGCTGATATAGGCATTATCCACATTAATTGATCTTACTAACGATTTTTCCGACAATTCGATGGTACAGCAACATCAGATAATTTTATAGAAGCATCGAGTGTGTACGCCAATCCGAGAAATTGAATTTTATCAATATCTGAAATCTATGCATCATCGATTTTTCCAACAATTTCTATCTCACAATCACCCTCGAAAAATGCAGAAAAGTAATTATTGATTCGCTCGTTTTATCTTCTCTCTCTCTCTCTCTCTCTCTCTCTCTCTCGTTCTCTTTCTCGCTTATTACTGTGTTTTATTTCTTCTGTCCATTTACCTGCAAAGCGTGAACAAGCGCCAGTTTCATTTCGAACGCGGAAAGTGCGGAAAACCGCGGCCGAGAGCGATGAGCGGACCTCGACGTCGATGTCGACGTCGAGGCAAGGAAAAATGGTAGTCGGCCGCGTAGCGAGTCGCATAACTGCATTAATCTCCTCGGCAGCTCCTCGGGGCTTCTCGGATTTGCGTTTACGTCATCGTCGACGCTCCGGTTACGTCGGCAACGTGACAGTCTGACCTTAAAGGCGATCTCGTATCCCCGAAGAGCCTGCGCGCTTTATCACGCGGCTGCATATTGCTACGCGAACGAAATGATGCGGTCACCATGCAACTGCATGTATATGATATCGCACGGTTTACGAGAAATTCATATATGACATCTCCACGAGAGATATCTCTTTTTTTTTAAGAATCTCTGGTCATTCTTAATAAAAAAAAAATATATATATTCTCATAAAAAAGAAGAAATAACTCTGGTCGTATCATCAAGTGGAATAATACATGAAGATCATTTCCGTTACATATATTTAAAGTATGTAACTTTCTAATCCTGCATGTGTTTTAAAAATTAAAGAAGGTAATTCTAGATAGTAAGGCTGTTCTAAAAAGTCGTTAAAGTAGCAGCACGTTGAAAGAATGATACTAGAATACCTAAAAATTTAGTTAGAAAAGAGATTTAAAAATAATTTCGTTGAACCATCAAAATTATTACGTAGAAATTTCACTAGAATGAGCAATAAGTCCGTTACTTACACTTTTTGCAATCAGCATCTTTGCTTTCTCTGTCTTCGACGCTCAAATATACTTCTCATTTTAAGTGCAAGAAATTTTGAGGATTTCAAGCAACGCTAACAAAACTAAAAATGCTGCAAAAAGTTTTGATATTTTAACAATCGGTTTAAGCATCCGACAATTTTGATGATCCAACAAAATCACAATCTTTTCAGATCTGCATTTAGCTAAATTTTTAGATACTTCAGCAAAAAAACGTTCTTTCTGTGTAACAATAAAGATCGCTGTGAGAATGTCGCATTATCATCATAAGCAACGAATGACGACGAATACGTTTAAGTATACGGATACACTGAAAGAAAAGATTGGTTGCTGCAACAAATTAGATGGTTAAATATGGGATTTTTAATTGGCATTTTTAATTGGCTGTAGCAACCGATTTGTAATTGCGTTAGTCAATTGAAATCCTATACTGACATTGCGGATAGGCTAACACAACGAACAATTGGTTGCAGCAACCAAAAATTGGCTGTTGCCACCAATTAGAATCTTTTCTTTCAGTGTACAAATACTATATAAATCACCAAATATAACCTAAATCTCCGTCTCGAATTCTGGTATAAATCCGCGCGTGTTATACGCCACTCCGATAGTAACTCGAAGGATTACATTTCCGCTTTTCCGTGCAACGACGCGTATACGCACGCAGAAATGCGTTTCAGGGAAACGGTCGACTCGCGAATCGGCTCGTTTGGTCAGCCGATCACGGACGCGAAATCACCGAGGTCATGAAAAGGGCCTGGGGGAGGCGATCTCACCCACTCATCGAGGACCTCAGTGTCGGATTACCGCTACGATCGCGACCACCAAATGCAGCGATTCTATCGGCGCGCGGATGATTTATTAATCCTCCAGAAGTGCACACGCCTCTCTTGCCGCGATTCCCCGGGCTCGGTTCTCCATTACTTCGTGTTCTAGCGGAACCTAGAATTTTCACGCGCCGTTACTTCCGCCTTGATATCTAGCCGAAACAGGACGACTCGGTTCAACTCTTGGAAAATTATATGTACTGGTTAAACAATAAATGAAAAAACGGGCAATTAAGAGCCTAAATTCGCAGTAATTGGATTATATCAAGATATATTTCTCAGTACTATGTGTGTGTGTGTGTGTGTGTGTGTGTG